>NC_135612.1:8240000-8540000 GCF_053574225.1 Canis aureus | reverse complement strand
AGCGCTGCCTTCAGCCCAGGGCCTGATCCTGGAGACCCGGGATCGAGTCCCACGTCGGGCTCCCTGCATGGAGCCTGCCTCTACCTCTGCCTGTGTCTCTGCCTCTCTTTCTGTCTGTGTCTCTCATGAATAAATAAATAAACAAAATCTAAAAAAAAAAAAAAAAATCAAATATATAAAAAAAAAAAGAAATGAATGTCCCATATAAGTAGTAGCCTCGTGCAGGGGTTAGGTGATCAGACCCTAAAGCTTGATGGCCTGGAGATGGCACTTGCTAGTTTTGTCACCCTCACAAAGTTTCTGGACCTCTCTGCCTTCTTCCTCATTGATAAAATGGAATCATGATGGTTTATAAAAAGATATCTGGTAAGTGCTCAGTACATGTTAACAGGCATCATTATAGTCCCTATAAAAGGCTTTAAGCTGACCTAAATTGCCCTAAATGCAACCTTTTGGTCATTGTTGCCCATAATATAAAGAGTATGTTGGTTGCTTTTTCAGGGGGTTAGAATTCCTGGTTATATTTTGAGACAGAGCTGTTCATAGCAGTCACGTTGCTGCTAGAAGTTTCCTAGTTCTGCTGTTTCCTGTTCTCCATGGCAGTTTTTATTATTCATAGTTCATTTATGAGAAGATAAACTACAAGACTGTCCCTGCCTTCAAGGAAATTAGAATAATGGGAGCTAGAGATTCCTTCTGGTCCTCTTTCCCCGCCCCCTCCCAAATTTTTTCAATAAAGTCTTGTTCCAAAGAGAAACAAAACTCTCCTGAGATTGTTGCAGAAACTATATTTCTTCTGGATATTTTGGCCCCTGGGGGAATCTTAAGAAAACCAGCTTTTCCTTTGCAGAGTTACTGGTATTAGCTTACTGGGTTTCAGCGTTAGCTCACTTCTCAAACTGGGAAAACCCATTTACTCACCAGCTGAAGTTGGAACTGATATCCTTGAAGTGGAGGTAAGGACGTCCGCCCAAGTGCATGAGTTCCGACTCCCTTTGGGTTGGCCGAGTTTCCGAGCTGGAAACCACTTACTGTCCTTCAGTTCTTGTTGCTTATAGGAAAACTATACCGGGTATTGTCAAAGATACGGGCCCCCTACCCCCCGACACGTGCTCACGTACACCCACGTCCAGGGCTTGGCTCCAGCCTTCAAAACACACATATATTTTAGGATGTTCCCTGCAGTGTTGCTGAAAGATTCATTTTCCTTAGAGGGGGGTGTGTAATCTTTAATTCTAAATCAGCTGAATGAAACCCCGGGGATCCTGTTTGCAACTCTTCCTTATGTGGACTCTTGGAAATGTAGCCTCCCAATTGCTGGGATCATAAGTAAAATCAGATCATGAAATTCACGTTAGTAGTAGCCTTAGAGAATTGATAAATCCGTTTCGATAGGCACACTTTCCAGAAAGCTTAAGCTTTTAACTCTGCAAGTACCGTAGCTTTACAACATTTTGGACAGAAATCTTTCCCAAAGATATTACATGTCTTTTGAAATTAAAACAGGCGGCAGGTGCTGAATGCCTGTAGTAGCTGTGTCCAGCATCGCTGACGGGCCTTAAACATTAGTTTCCCTCTCTACCCGCCCCCCCCCCAGTCCCCCCGACCAGATTCCCAATTTGGGGATATCTTCCTGAATGTCAATGACTGCACACTGATTTCCCTCAGAATTTTAGGACTGCATGGAGTTTTTCTGGTACTGGGGCTGTGGCCTTCGTCTCTCTGCTTTTCTGTTTTCTGTATGTTCCTCTTTGCCAAGCTACCATTTCAGCTCCCTTTAATTCAAACAGAGCACCGTGTGGAGGCCCTGAGGGGTAAGCTCAAAACTCTGCCCTCGTGGAGCTCACCAGCCAGTGGCGGCAAATAAAAATAAAAAATAGCAATAATCATGTGAGTCAATACACAGCCCTTGGGGTTAGAGGGGATGGAGAGGCAGGCAAGACCCTACCCAGTTTAGACAGAGATTGATTCCAAATAGGCCTTGTTCTCCCTTGTTCTAAGTTGCTGAGTTAGATGCGGAATCTGGGTGGCTCCACTTCATGACTCAGAATTAAAGCCCTTACAGGGAACTTTTTGAATAAAATGGTGAGGACACCAGTGCCTGGACCTGGTGACATTGCGATTTACTTCTCCTTGTCGTCCTTGTGTTATTCCATCCTGTGATCCGTTAGGTGTGGCCTCTGAACAGCTTAGTTCCAGGCAGGTGGGTGTCCCTAGACACCGGGTGTGAGGTCAAGCCCGCACCCTCTACACTGGTCCACATTTCCCCCTTGAGGGTGCCCGGCTCACCACCACTGCGGGAACAGTGGGAAGAGCGTGCGGGATGGGAACAGCGGCAGGCAGGAGGGAAGACAGGGATTCTGACTCCACTGTGACTTCTGTTACATCTCCGTCTCCTACAAGACCACTGCCCAGAAGCTGTTGGAGAAAGCTTTGGCATTGTGAGCCCAGGAGAAGACCCCTTGTTGATGCATTTTTGTGCAGGATGGAGTGTAGCTCAGTGGCAGGGCAGGTACACTCAAAATTCTATGGTCCTGGTGTCCAGCAGGTCTCTGTGGCTCCAGTGCAAGCCTGAGAGTGCTCCTGACTCCCCGCTACCTGCTGGGGGAGACAGTGGGAAACTGTGGGGACGGTCACGCCCCACCACCTCCTCTGCTGTCTCCTCTAAATCCCACTCAGGGCCTTCCTCCTGTGCGCTCGCCAGCAAGATGCCCCATGCCTGCTTTTACTCCTCTGCAAAGTGAAAGATGCCGTGGGTGGGGTGTTCGAATCCCACGTAGCTTCTAGCATTCCAGATGGCCAGGAGCCTCCTCACTGACAGGGAGACCTAGTGGCACCTTACTAGCACTCAGCCTGGCCTTTCCTGAATAGGCCTCTGATGTACACGTACGTCGGGAAGCCTAATTGCCTTCCAGAATACAGGTCCTGGAATCGAGCCCCACTTTGGGCTCCCTGCTCAGCAGGGAGTCCGCTTCTCCCTCTCCCCCACCCTGCTCATGCTCTCTCTTGCTGTCTCTCTCTCAAATAAAATCCTAAAAAAAAATATATGTTTGTGGACACACACACACGAGGTTAGTTCTCAGCACGGTCTTTCATTCCAGGGTGCAGATAAGGTGTCCAAGTCTCACCACCAGGGACAGCAGCCCTGCTTAAACAAGCTTATCCTCAGCACATACAGAAATGTGGTTCCAAGAAGGATACGCTTTGCCTCAGTTTCTCTCTGCACTCCCAAGGCTGCGATTCCCATGCCACTCAGCAGGTCTCCTCCTTTCTTCCCTCCCCCATGTCCATTTTTTATTTCTCTATTATTCCTTGATATAAGGGCACAAACTTCTACCCAAATGCTTTGGGCCACATGTGGTTTGGAAGTAAGGACTTTCAACCTGATAGAAAGGTACTCCAACGCAAAAGTTACGTATTACGTGATATCACCTTTGGGATTCTGGAGCAGCAGCCCTAATCATATATGCTTGTGTTCCTATGGAAAAATGTTCAAATAGTCACACTGCAAGGGATAAAGACCATAAATAGCATCACATCCGTTCAGACCAAATTTTGCTGCCAAACATTTTTTTTTTAATTTTTTTATTTATTTATGATAGTCACACACACAGAGAGAGAGAGGCAGAGACATAGGCAGAAGGAGAAGCAGGCTCCATGCACCGGGAGCCCGACGTGGGATTCAATCCCGGGTCTCCAGGATCGCGCCCTGGGCCAAAGGCAGGCGCCAAACTGCTGCGCCACCCAGGGATCCCTGCCAAACATTATTTAAACTACAACAACCACCACCACCTTAGGCTTCCAGAGCTTTTCAGATTTCAGAGTTGCAATAAGTTCTATTAGAACAAAGAAACCTGAGTCATCAGTTAAAATAATAACAAGGATTGGAGGACTCTGGATATAGCTGAATATTTTCCCATTAAAACATTCTCTCCCAAACTTTCATTTTTCATCTTTTAGAAAATACAGGAAAACATTAAAAAGAAAAGTTTAAAACAAAAATCACCCACAATACCTTACTATTGAAAAATCCTATGAGGTGATGGCTGTACATCTCTATGAAAATACTAAAAACCAATGGATTATACACTTTAAAGGGGTAAATTGTATGGTATGTAGATTATGTCTCAGTGAAGCTATTGAAGAAAAGGCATATAGATCACAAAAAAGAATCTATAGCACCCTCTTCATTTCCAGCTCCCTTTCTCCCTGGACACCCCCCCCCCCCACCCCCTGCCAGGTAACTATCATTTATATCTGCCTAACTTTTCATAATGCTTATCCTGACTAATGTTTCTGTATAAACACAGAAACCACGGAGGTGGATATATGCACTTTTTCTTTTTTTGGACAAAAATCGGACCACTCGCTTCACAGATCTGCATCTGCTGTTGTTTTGCATTTACCAGTGTGCCCTGAGCATATTTCTAGGGCAGACCATGTAAAGCTCTTCCATTATTTATAACGGCTGCCTCGTGTTCTGTGGTGCAGACATACTATGATGTATATAGCCCGCTCCCTATTAAAGACATTTAAGTTCTGAGATTTTTGTGCTATCACAAGCGATGCTGCAGTGAACTTTAATGTAAGCAGTGTTTTAAGTAACGATGTTTTGCTACTGCAGGGTAAAGTTCTAGAAATGGGATTTTTGGTTCATGTAGTGTTTAAGCCTTAACAGATTTCCACCAAATTACCCGACAAAACAGTTTTTCCAATTTACAGTCCAAGGGAGTGAGTGAGCCTCATATCCTTACCTCCACTAGATGTTTTCACACTTGAAAAATTTTACCCATTGTTTACTTAAAACAAAGAAACTCCTCTTATTATTTCATTAAAAGGATTGGAATTAGCTGAAAGGTCTTAATAGAATTACCTCTAAAGTACATCCTCTTTACTAAATTCTGGGAAAGTCAGGATTTCTCAGAATCTGATCTGAGGACTTGCACCAGAATCTCCCTGCGGTGCTTTTTAAACGGAAAATTCCTGGTTCGAACCAGATATTGAATCAGATGCAAAAAAGGTAGAGGTGAGGCACTGGTGTACTGGAGCTGGCTCATATGGACTCAACAATGCCCACTTGTTAATTTTCAGATTTTTTTTTTTGAGCTGTTTGCTAATTATAACCATCATTAGAAATGAAGGCAATACTCAAAAATTTTCATCTCCTAATTATTTTGCTACATTTTATTATCACTGCCCTTGAGTCATTATTTCTCTTGCATCAATATGGTGGAAATACTGTAAAATGTTCAGTGATGACGCATTGCAGCCATTGCCTGAAATCGACCACAGTGGGAAAATTTACATTGTGGAAATTGACAAATGCTGCAGATCAGTGCTTGAGAAATTATTTTGTGGATTGTTTAGACTTTAAAAAAAGATAGAGGGGTGCCTGGATGGCACAGTCTGTTAAATGTCAGACTCTTGGTTTCAGTTCAAGTCATGATCTCAGGGTTGTGAGATTGAACCCCAAGACGGGCTCCACACTCGGCCTGGAGTCTGCTGGAGATTCTCCCTCCCTCTCCCCCACCCCTCCCCCTCATGCTTGCTCTCTCCCTGACTCTTTCTAAAATAAATAAATATTTCTTTAAAAAAGAGAAAATTACGGAGAAGTTGTTAGTGATGCATATTACTGTGAAGAGTCCAAAAGTTTGAGGAAGCATTTTTCCAGTATTAAAAACTCCTAACCAGGACAGCAGAGATTTTGCCCACATCACTGACAAGCAAATGCAGTCCCAACATGTATCTTTGTTGTTCCAATAAATAAGAACATCAACAAACATTCTTAGCTGAATTACTACTCATCGTTTAAAACCATACTTCGGCCATGGAAAAAGCTCGGCAAAAATTAAGGAAAGAATTCTGTGACATTCAACTGGTGATGGGGAGTTTACAGTAAAGAATATTATATTATTATTATTAATTGTGTGGTACACATCATTCATATTAACAAAAACTATAATCGATTCATATGTGCACGCACATATGCATTCTTTTCCCCAGACACAATGTGTTACCAGTACACCAGTGAGTCCAGAATTTGAAATTTTAATGAGCTGCCCTGTTGATTTTGATGCAAACTAAACTTTAAAAATCAAGGCTCAGGGCACCCCAAGTGGCTCAGGGGTTTAGCATCTGCCTTCGGCCCAGGACGTGATCCTGGAGTCCCGGGATCGAGTCCCACGTCGGGCTCCCTGCATGGAGCCTGCTTCTCCCTCTGCCTGTGTCTCTGCCTCTCTCTCTCTCTCTCTCTCTCTCATGAATAAATAAATAAATAAAATATTTTAAAAATAAATAAAAATAAAAAAACAAAATAAAAATCAAGGCTCAGATTTTCCTAGTAAGAATTGAAGTTACTTCTGCATTTTTTCCCCAGTACTGCGGGTGTGTCAGGGCCATCTCCTGGGGCTTGGGACATGAGCAGAATAATTTGCACTTACCAAAATAAGTATAATTAAATCTCAATTCTCTTAAGAAAGGAGGAGCTTTGAAAGAGAAAAATGCATTTAATTACTGCCTGGTATTCTAGCACTTTCTTGATTTCACTTAGAAATTTGAAGGAGAGTTTATTCTTAACTTTTTCACAAAATTTGGTGTTTGCATTTCAAAAGGGTGTAATAGTAGAAGCCCCTTACAATGCATAGATGACTACTGGATATCCCCTCCCTATATATAGGTGGGCAAATGTTCCTTCTTTAAATCTAGATGAACCTATGTGAAGGGTGAGCAAAAATAAGTTATATTTCCCCCCACCTATTTTTTACATTTTTATTTTTAAGTGGAATGTGTGAAGTGACAGGGACGAGGAAGTGAGAGAAAGGCAGAGACCTTGAGACCAATTCTGAGAGAGAAATGATAGGCACGCAGGTCACATTCCACTTACCTAAAATCCTGTAGCTTCTTAGACCTTTTCAGATAAAGAGAAGAGATGGAAATATGACCGAGAAGGGTTGTTGAAAAGAAAAGCATCACTTCCTTTTCTTCTGAGAAGAAGGGAGTAAAAGCCATAGATCTTTAAGTGTTGTGTCCTAACATGTTTTTAAAGTGCTTGTTTTTAATGCCAGAGACGGAGTCTTCAGGGTGATGCAGTAGGAGCAATGCCCTGAAGGGCTCATCTAGCCCAACCCCTCCATTTTACAGAAATGGGGATCGATGCTCAGAAAGGTTAAGTGATTTGCCTAAGGTGATGTAGCTACTAGACCAATGCTATTAAAAACCAAAAAAAATAAATTAATTTGTGTTGGATTTCTCATTTGTATATGAGCCACAGTTCATGTCTTGACTCTATAAAACAAATAATGGAGTCAGGGTTTCTAATAGTCCTTGAACCACCAGCAACCGGGAGGAATGAGCTCATTCGTGCACAACAGAATACATATGAATAAAGACGGAGTTGTTTACCTCTTCTCATTTTTGCCTTTTCTTCCTGATGGATGAAGTAATCCACTTCCCTTTATCAAGCAGGGATGTATCTAAATCAGATTGCTTGATAATCCCACTGATTTCAGAAGAATTGAAATCGGATGTTCTTCACGTTCTTGTGTACCCTTCATTATACACAAGCAGCTTGATGTGAGTCATGGGAATGATTTTAGGTCTATTCAGTACCTCTCAAATGATCCAAAAGAAGCCTATTATCCTGCAATATTTTTTTTTTTTTTGCTCTCGCCAATCTCTTCACATAAATGTGAGCTCCCTGCTTCCCTAGCTTCCTGCATTGCAACTTTGTTAATCATCCTCAGTATGGAAGACTAATGATCCTTATTCATTTCATTCATTCCATGGGACACCTGTTTATTTTAATACCTAAATATGGCCATTAAGGGTCAGAAATTACATTTTCATTCATTTGGTTACGAGAAGGCCTGTAAAGCACTGCAGCATTATTTCTTTTTTAAAGGATATATTCAGAATGTTTCTTGTCCCCAAAATGTATTTTTAAAGCAATTTAAAAAAAAATAAAATTAAAAAAAAAATAAAGCAATTTAACAGTGAACAATATAATATTTAGCTTAAGTGATGTCTTTTTTAGGAAAAAAGAACGTTCCCTAATACCATTTAGTTTGTCGTATTTCAAATTTATTTTCTGGTGGTTTTTCAAGAAAACCTTATACTTTGCCTCCATTTACTCCTTCGCAACTCATGCTTTTGTAATCACTCGTTAATTATTAACTCCTATTTCAAAGTTAGTAACACTGCATAGTCCCAACTAATTAATTCCCTTTAAATTAACAGCAGATAACATTTCATTTTTTAACCAAAAGAAATCAAGAGGAGGAATAAAGTTACTTGCCATCAGCTCACATAAAAATTAGAAGATGCAGTTAAGTTTCAGTGACATCTAGTTCAGGGCATTGACACTCTCTAAGACATTTTTCTCATATTTCATCCATATTCCAGCTGGTTTCCTACCCCTCACCCTGTCCCTCACTGCTCCCCTCCATTGCCGTAGCATGTTTATGTTTGTTTACTATGTTCTAGGAATTCCAGCAAAAGATAGAAGTTCTTAAAGAGCTATGCAAGAATTTGTATATTCCATTTCCCATTTGCTCTTAATTCTCTTTTACGGGAGTTGACCGTCTTACTTATAAAATGGGGAAGATGACCCTAAATAAATCCATGATCAAAAAAGCATTTGATGAAAATGATTCAATTATAATATTTAGTGATATTTACAAAATACTCTATTAGAAGAATGTAATCCAACCTACCCTGGGCCTAGAGGAGACCCCACTAACCCCCTATTTCTGCCAACAGGAACATTGGTCTCCTCTTTATCCAATTTGGAAACTCTTCATCCTGCTCTCCATTTCTTTTCATTACATATTAATTCTCATTTTCTCTGTCTTTGAAAACCTTTAGGAGATTTTCTTATTGTAGGAATATTTCTCGCCCCCACACTTCTTAAGCCCCATGTTTTGGGGCAAGAATTTCTTATTCTTGTTTCCCCGACTTAAGTGTAGTATACCTCCTATAAATAACTGAAAGGAGGATAAAATCTGGTCAGTAACCACAGTTCCTTCTACACTCCCCCTTTATCTTACAGTGAAAAGACTTGCTTAAGGACTGAAGGAATTTTGAGAGATAACTTGAGTCATCAAGGGCTTTCAGTGTTTTTTTCATTAATGTGGGAGGGATACTTAGCACTTATATAGTACCTCTGAACTCGAAAGTGCTTTATAAATGTTATTCTATTCACATTACAACATAAACATACTGAATGACTGAAAATTAATGCTAAATCAAATATATGAGCTATAATGTTCAAAGTGTATTCCCTAATTAATACCACAGACTACATACATGCATAATTACATGTAAATTAGATACTTTAGATTAATTTTTTCATTGAAGAACTGAGCACAATACACAATAGTATTTTAAGTTGATGAAGACAATTGGGTGGAAAATGCAGACACTGATTTTAGATTGAGCTTCAAAGGCATATATTGCGGTTAAATTACTGCTTTTGCAGAATATAAACTTCCTGATTTCAAAACAAAGAAGGCTAGTGTTGCCTCTTTTTGTGTGTCATTCGTGAGCAGTAAAGGTTTAAGTTAAATAAAAGAGGGAGAACATGTTGCACAAAAGGGTTGAGAATTCCAGAAGGAGTGAAAGGTTACATACATAAAAATACTCTCAAAATGATTTAAAATCCATAATAGTTTTATGTGAGAAACACTTTTAGCTTTATGTTTCAAATTGAATTTAAAGCAGTATCTTTGAGGCACCTGCGTGGTTCAGTCAGTTAAGTGTCTGCCTTCAGCTCAGGTCATGATCCCTGGGATCGAGCCCTGCATCCAGCTCTCTACTCAGTGGGGAGTCTGCTTTTCCATCTCCCTCTGCCCCTAACCCTCCCCCACCCCACACACACTCATGTTCTTTCTCTCTCAAATAAATAAAATCTTTTAAAAAAGAAAAATATAAAACAGCATCTTTGACTATAAATATTAAAATACCTTTTCATTCCATTATTTAATTTACCTAACACTTTTTGTATGACTCCTAGGCTTTTGCAGGTGCATTCAGCCCTCAGTGGGGAGAACAGACAATAATTACTGGGAGACTGCAGAAGAAAACTTAGATTATCATTTTTAAAATGAATATAAAAAATAGAGATACAGAAATAGCAAAAGTTGAAGGACTTTCACTGAGAGAAAGGGGAAAAAATATTTCGTAGTAACCAGGTGTGATATCTAAAATAGTCCAACCAAAGCCCATGAAGCTAGTGGACAACTGGTTAAAGGTGCCTGTTTTTAGCTAAAAGGCAACTCCAGAAGGACAAACAAATGTTTACATAGAGCATATCCATAACGTAAAGATTTAAAACTTAATGCCTCAGGAGTGGAACACAAATGGAAGGTTTTGCCTCTTGATCTGGGTGTGTTTACAAGGGTGTATATATGTTTTAATTCCTGAAGCTAGCTGTACCTTCTGTATTTTATAGTTCAGCAAAAAGCTCAAAAACCAATCAATAATTTAAAAACTCAGGGCCATTAAAAAATATATTGTATTTACCTAGGACTGGGGGGGTATCTTTTACTTCCTTAGAAGTATGATTCTGGAGCGGTTCATAATTGAGGGAAGGATTTTTTAAATCCTAAACTTTACTGTAGTTTAGTTCTGTTTTTTTGTTTTTTGTTTTTGTTTTTGTTTGTTTTTGTTTTTGCATTCGTGAAAGATGGAAACAGGAAGGTGCTCTGACATTAGTCACACCCTCCACACAGAATGATCATAAAAGCACATTGGTGAGCTGGCCTGCCTGCCTTCCATTTGATCTCTTTTGGGAACAGAACAGGCCATCCTTTGTGAAAGTCGTCTTCTTGCAAGATGGATAAATGCATTTTCTCTTCCTTGCCACAGGACAAATGGAAGCTAGTAATTTCTAGTCCCATAGCAGTGAAATGAATACAAAATCAGAAGAGGCTAACTTGCCGCAGTGACAGCTTCAAAAGGAATTCCTTTTTGAAGTTTTTTTTTTTTTTTTTTTTTTTTTGTAGTGCTGGTTTATTTAGCGCTGGAGCTTGTCTGCTCAGCCAGCTTTCGACAGCCTCCAGGAAACCCTCTGTGCAGGCTGTGTCTGCATTAGCGGTGCCCCTCTTCCAGTGATATTTGCTAAGCGGACACACATTTGCCATGACAGCTCAAGGTGTGAGTGCTCTTTGAGTGGAGATTAACTGGAGAGCCCTGATACTCTGAGATGCTGATTTCAAGGAACTACGAATTCTCTAGGGGAAATTTGGTGACTCGGATTTTGTTTGGAAGGAACTCTAATCAAAAACTCCCGGGTCTGCATTTTCTGGTTAATTTGGAGGGTCGTGTTTTTACTGTTTACTGTCAAGTAACTTGAAGACGTGCCTTTATGGGGCACCTGGGTGACTCAGTTGCTTAAGCATCTGCCTTCCGCTCAGGTCTGGGCCTGCATGCAACCCCAGGTTGGGCTCCCTGCTTCCCTGGTCTGCGGGGAGCCTGCTTTTTCCCTCTCCCTGCTATTACCCTGCTGTGCTCTCTCTCTGTCCCTCTCTCAAATCAATCAATCTTAAAAGAAAAAGACCTGTATTTATAATGCAGGTGGTACCCCCCCACACGCACACACACAACATAAAGGAGCTGTGTCTTAGCCTCATTAAAACCAAAGCAAACGTAAGAGAAGACCCCAGCCTGCCGTTCCCTCTGCCCTTCCCTATTTGCCTTTTGTGCTTGTGTGCAGTGCTTCTGCTGCAGCATCTCAAATGTACAGAAATAACCTTTTTATATAACCACACAGTCCAAATGGATAGAAATAACTTTTTTTTTTTTTAACAATGTGGCGCAACTGACAAAACTGACAGCACTCTGTTCCAAGGCAAAGGAAACTGGCTGTGTTGAATCTATTAAGAGACTGCATGCTCCACTCTCCCAAAGGAATTTCCAAGTAATTTTGACTACATGAAAATTTCCCTGACTTTAGAAATGAATCCCCAAGTAGTCTCCCATTGTTGGTCACCTTGGGAGCCGTGATGTAATCCCAGCAAAACCTCATCTGTCCCATTAATTTAATATTGTTCATTTAGAGCAAAGAACCATAAGGTAAAGATCAAGCCAGCTTAATAGGCAAATAGTCATTACACTATCTATGTACATGCATTATTGCAAAATTATTGATTCATTTTTATCGGTTCAAGACAGAAGGTTGGGAAGGTGGCCTTTAACTTATGTTCAGAACACTCCGAGGGCACGGAAGCTTATGATGCAGTTGACTACTTGCTTACAGATTTTTGTGGAATATGTCTTTATCATTAAACATGTTATTTCTCGGTTTTGTTTTCTATAAGATCTGGCAATGGTTCCAGGCATGCTTTGTCAGTGCTTCCATAAGGAAAGGATCCATTAGCCAAAACTGTGTTTGGAATAGGAGATAATGGGTATGCTTTATCCTTTACCTTCCTAGGAGAGTGCAGTGAATTGAAATTCACTCTACGACTGTCTTTCGGAAGGACTTTTCCAATTAATGGAATGTAGTTTATAACAATATGTTGGTTCCCCCAGGATTGATGGTTAACCTTTTTTTTTATTTTTTATTTTTTATTTTTTTTAATAGAAGCAGGAAACAACCAGGACAAGATGAGCTCATGAAGTGTAGAAGGCTATCTCTAGAGGGAAAGATTAGGAGAGACCAGTAGTCTTCTAAGGACCTACAATCTAATAGGTTATTATCATGCATTATTCCACATCGTTACTTTACTACTTAGCCATGTATCCAAGCAGGAAGGACAAGCTATTATTAGAAAAGCAAGCTAAATAGTTTGGAATGGATAACCTCATATTCCATGCATTCAACCTCCCATTAAGAGAAATGAACTTCCTGCTTAAGTGGAGGTCCTTAAGTACCACTGGTTACTTATCCCTTCTTGCTTAATTCCTTTATCTTAGCTTTAGGGTATTTCATAGATAAAATGCTTTGGAAGTATTGTAGAAATAGAACTCTTTTTTCTTTCAAGTAAGTAAGGTTTACTGAATATTAACATTGGAGCATTAGTTTTGATAGCCAGGTGTGTCCCAGTTAGCTGAATTACTTTGCCCAATGCTCTTAATCCCGGTAGCCTCTTTTTCCCTATCTGTAAAGAAAAAAGTAAGAATTGAACTCCATCATCTTCAGGGTTCCTTTCAATTCTGAAATTCTGAGTCTGTATATTTGATAAAGTACCTTGCTGTGGTTATACATCTCTGCCTCAGCAGAGGAGAGCAATTTCTCAAAAAAAGGCAAGCTTGAGACCCTTGTGGAGTGGTCATCCAGTTTTCATCTTGCTCAAGATTAGATTCTGATTGAATGCTATTTTCAAGTCTCATCCAGTGTCTGGAAATACTTGTTTCTTCTGTTATCGGACTACTCTGTAGAAGTCTTACCACTCAACTACCAGTACTACATTACAGTCCTATGCTGTGAGGTGCTTCTGAGACATGATTCGACGTTCTTGATTTGTATCTCTTCCTAAAAATAATTCTCCTAATTTCTCCACTGTTAATGCCTTCACCATTATAAAAGCTTCTAGTTCATACAGATGCCATTATAGTGGAATATAATGACATGTAATGAAATCATTTGCCATGTCATCTGATACCTATCTAGTGAATGAAGTTTCATCGCCATATCTTGAAATCCATTAGGCTATAATGATGTCTTACTAAAAGAAAACAGGCATCCCAAAAGATCTCTTTAACCTGGATGTCTTGGGTTCAATCCTCAGTGAGTACAGAACATTAATAGCTAAGAGTTAAGTGTTCACCAGTGAACCTTGAAGAAAGAGTGAACCTATAGCACAATCCAGTGAAGAAGAGAATGATTTACTTTGGAATAAGAAAAGTAAAATAAGGTAAATGAAGCTAGCTGGAAGGAAGAGCTGTCAAGATTTTTGGATGAAGACAGTTGTGCGGGATAAGTAAATGTAGATTTAAAACAACAATTTCAGTATCAGGATAAAAAGGCCTCACTCTCTTTTCTACAAATGTAGGATCTGTTGAACTGACCTCTACTCTGGACCGCAGAAAGAAGCAAATTGTCTTGGGTCTGATCAAGGGGAGCTTTATTATTAAAAGTTGTGGAGAGACCTTAAAACAATGCTTTATCAGCTTTTTCACGGTCCTGTGGTACCCAATCCAAAAATTTTGTTTTATCAGACTGTGGTACTTACGACTTACTAGTATTTCTGTATTTCACTAATGACTGTGTATCTATCTGGTACAGACCCTGCTGAATCAGCATTTCTATTCCCACTTTGAGAGTATCCCTATTTTGTGTGATGTCTTTAAAATACCATGTCAATTCTGATTCCCTTTTTTCACCATCTCTTTACTCATTTAATATTCCCATGTTCTCTCTCCTTTTCTTCTATCCCTGTGTTACTGGTTGAAGAAATTTTATGTGTTCCAGTTTCTTCGATTAAAGAAATTCCATACCCATGACTGAAAATATATTTCTTAAAAGAAAATATTCATATGTTGAAAACTTTGGAATCTACCAATAAAAAGAATAGTAATAACTGATATGTATTGGATTTTTACTATGCTCCATTTAGAGTGCTATATTCTTTACATAGATTATTTCATTTGTAGACTTTGGTTTCTTAGTGGCACCCGTATTGATCACAAATACTAATTTACTCAGTGTTAGAATCGGTAACCTTCCAGATCCTACTCATTTTAGGCAGAGGAACTCAGTAAGCACCTAGCTGAAACTGATAATGATCTTATAAGGCATTATGGTCAAGTAACTGTGTGATTAAAATGCACAGATTAATTTCAGACTTTCCACCCAACACATCCTACATTTACTTGTACAAATGTACAGTATTTGTATGGAAATACAAATTGGGGACAGAGTCTGCTTCCTGTTCTACCTTTCAGACAAATTCAGTCCCATAATTCCAGGCCTTTTTAGTTATTTGACTCATTACGGTTCCCATCTATTTTTAAGCTATGGAATTCCATTTCTCTGGTCTTCTGCCCTGTGTTAACCTTTCCATCTATTTCCTCGCCTCTCTTCTCTCCTGTTTACTTTCATTCTAGTCACAGAATCAGCCTTTCCGACCAGCTTTTTCAGCTGGCGCATGATTTTTATATTCTGAGTTCATTTTCTATACACTTCTTCACTATCTCAGCCCCGATTTCATTTTCTTTTGTTTTACATGGTAAAATATTAGCAAAGGCATTGATGTATATTTTTAATGACAGTGAACCTTTTAAGCTGTCATCCGTTTTTATGACGATGCATGTTAGAGACAGATTTCATATAGAGCCTGGTGAATTGAAATGAATTAATTCTTAGGAGGCTTCGCATCTTGTGGCTGAAGCACCGTGTTACAATAGAAGGGCAGACAAAGTCAGAGCACACTGGAAATCATCGGTAAAATATGCAAAACTAGCAGAAAGTTCCAAGTTCACCAGAAGCAAGATCAGAGTAGAGACTATGGAAATAATAATGCATCACTGTGGCAAGGATCACATTGGGAGTGAGAAGGTCATAATCTTCACACCAGATACTAGGCTGAAACATGCTTCTCTCCAAAGCTCCTACTAGCTGTAGGAATATCAGTGGGTCCAGGAGCCCTGCGAGGCCCCAGACCACCTTGCTTGAGGGAGATCATTTTCCTTCTCCTGGGGCTTCTCACTGTGTGTGTGTGTGTGTGTGTGTGTGTGTGTGTGTGTGTGTGTATACACACACACACACAAGCATATGTGCTCTTCAGGTCACACTGAAAAGTTGTACTGCACACAAGGAGTCACAATCATTTACGGTAATAAAATTTGACTGAAATAATATATATGAAGCAATTGACTCTAATGTCTAAGATGTCTATACATATGCTTTATAAGTATTGTTTTCACAACTTCTAGAATTTTGTTCAACTTGAGTTGTTAAAATGTGTACTTACCTATTACTAGGTAATAGAATTTCTTAAAGTCACACAGAATTATAACTGTCACCCCATGATTAAGTAATGATGATAATCTGAAGTTGTCCATAACCTAAAGTATAATATCTGCATGGTTACACACATACACACACACACATACACGCCGCGTAGTTTTTAGAAATGCCTCGTTTCTTGCTGATTCAGTGGATCAAATCTACTAGACGAATTTGATGTAAACAAATTCCTTCAGCAATGACTCAGAAATTCGATCTAGTGTGGTTTTTAAGTGATCTTGTAACTAATTTCCATTCTATATATTTTTTATTTCTTTAGCGTTTTATAAAACAGGCGTGATGTTTACTTTAGATCCTTGTCTTTCCAGTGGAGTGAGTGGTGCGACTGTGACTCACTTTTAAAACTCTAGGGACACCAAGTGCCTCAGCAGTTGAGCATCTGCCTTTGGCTCGGGGCGTGACCCTGGAGTCCTGGGATCGAGTCCCACATTGGGCTTCCTGCATGGAGCCCGCTTCGCCGTCTGCCTATGCCTCTGCCTCTCTCTCTCTCTGTGACTCTCATGAATAAATAAAAAAAAATATTTTTTTTAAAAAATCAAAACTCTAGAGTGAAGCACATGTACAACAATTACATAGCTATGGCTATTATATAATTTGGAGAAAATTATGGTGTGGTTATTAAAAAAGTCTTCATATTAAAATTTGATATATTTACTAACATACATAAGTTTTTGGCCTATTTTTGAGCTTTTGTGTAGAAAGCCACTCAATTTAGGCAAGTCTAATGAAGTACATTATCTAATAGACAGACGCTGTAATGTCGCTGGCAATAGGTGACGTGTTACTATTAGTAGCATTCCTGCTGCTCTTAATTTGGTGACAGTTTGTCTTTAGGATAAACTTCTTCAGTAGTTGCTGAAATGTGTTAATTGATTTATTAATTGTTCCCATTTAACTTCTGTAAAGTCGTGGTTACAAATATTAGCCAAGTTGGATATCAAAACGTGATTCACTTGGTTCCTTCAACGTAAAGATGTAATGGAAACCCCAAAGCAATTCTCATTTCACATTGGCCCTTTTGCTTGGATGGATGTTGTATGGGGAAAAATCTCTCTCCTGCTGTATTAGTAATGACATTCAAAGATTACAAAGCCTAGCAATCAGTAATTAGTCATCTGTAAGTGCCAAGTACTGTGCCAGGTGAACACTTTATGTGATCCTGCCACTTTGCTTAAAACCATCCAATGAAAATCATCTTTTACCCAGAGAATAAAACCCAAACTCTTAACACACTCTGCATGGCGTGCACAATCTCTAGTCTCATAGCCACTCCATCCTTCTGGGTCCACAGTAGATAAAATGGCTGGCCCGCCATCACATTGCCTGTTGAGTTTACTGTGTGACATTATCTTGTTTATATATTCAGTGTTTTGTTTTTCCATATCTCTCCTCCCTCCATTTGCATTAGAGCAAAAAGTGCCATGAGAGCAAGAAACTTGACTATTGTCTTTCACTGTATTCCCAGTGTATGGAATAGTGTCTGGAGATAGCAGTTGCTCAATAAATATTAACTGAATGAATGACTGCCATTTCTCAAAACAACCTTGTAAGATAGATATGATTTTTTTATACACTTGAGAAATGTTTCCTAAATCGACTAAGCAAAATCACTCAGTCTCTGGAGTTTAGAATTCATTTGGCATGAATGAATGGTGTTCTTTCAACCATTCATTTTTGATCAGTGGATATTTACATAATTCATTGGCTAATCATTTCAAAAATAGTACAATCTGGGCATATTTACTATATCTCATGCAGTACACTTAGGAGACCTCATTCTTAAAAATAATTTTTTGATAAATTAAAAAAAAGTACTTAATTATCCTTTCTATATTTGAAAGCATAGAAAAAAATTAAGCCTGTTATTATTACTACTATTACTTTCTCATCTCTTTAAAACTCATTTTGAAATTTCATTTTATTTTTTAAATTTTTTTTAAGATTAATTTATTTTAGACAGCGATAGTGAGTGTGCTTGCACAAGCAGGAAGGGCAGAGGGAGAGAGAATCTCAAGTAGGCTCCACCCAGTACTGAGCATGGAGCCAGAGGCGGGCCTTGATCTCTTGACCCTGAGGTCAGGGGGAGTGGCAGGAAGAGGGAGAAGCAGGCTCCTCACTGAGCAAGGAGCCCGATGCTGGGCCAAGAGTCAGATACTTAACTGATTATGCCACGCAGGGACCCCAACTCACTTAAAATTAAAAACCAAACCAAAACAAAACAAAAAAACACCTTACTGAAATTATTATGAAAACAACACCACACTGGAATTTGATTTAGAAGTTTGGAAAGAGATCCGTTTGTAAAATGACAAAAACAAAGAAACCTGATTAAATATAAAATGTGTATCATTGCGTTTATTTCTGTCCTATCTTTGTTAAAATCAAGCTTAATACCATACCCAGAAATTTCCTTTGTGTTTTATTGCCAAAGTATTAAATACGATTTGTTACACTTTCTAAATTTTATCTCTGGTAAATCAAAACGCGTATCTTGTTTGGTAGGTTACCTGTTCCTATACATCACTGTGTGAAGCTACCTTTGTTTGTTTTCCTCGCAAGAATTAGAGCTGAAAGAAAAGAAATTTCCTTAAAACCGTTCCATCTGCTGTTATTTATTAGCACACTTCACTTTTTAATTTTGAGTGTAAATCTGTCAATCTTGCACACACATGCTAGTTATTTAAATTTAAAGGAAACTCAAAATTGAGATACAATGTTTTATAAATACTTCGAATAAAATGTGAAGTAGAAAGAATTTAGCATACACAGAAATGGAAGGAATGAGTAAGCATGAGTTACTGCTCATGATCTCTGTGGTCACAGATCAGCAGGTTCAACAGAGATAAAACATAATAAAAATAAAAAATTTAATAATTTTTAATAAAAATTAAAATTTTTACCTTCTTTCTACTTGGGGAAGGTAAAAGGGAGAGGATTTGTAAGAGGTCTCTGAAGTGTCCTTGGCAAAAATAAAGAGATACTCACAGGCTTTCTGTTGAATTTGGGGTGAAAATTAGCATCAGGTGGGAATGGGCAAGGTTCAGAAACCAAACAAGGTGATCCCTGGACATACATCAAAGACATTTCAGACTCTAAACATGGTCATGTCTTGAAAGCTCAAACTATGGACGACTTCTGTTTTTGAAAAGTAGAGAAGCTAGTTGTTTGGAGCCAGCATGAAACAAACCATTCAGTTAATCGCCTTTTCTGGATCTTTCAACCATGCAGATCATTCATAGGGAGTAGCAACAGCTTTCTTCTGTGAGCTGTGACCGGTAGCACTTAGTATGGCTGCAGGAAGGCAGATGACTAGTCAGTTTGATGAGTCCAGAAAAAAAACCACGTACTGCTTGAAGTGATAGTTGTTGTTGCCGTCATGATGCATTGGAGATTCAGTATGTTTGTGAATATGAAAGTACTGTGAAACATAGTTTTGGGTTTTTTTTTTTTAATACTGAATTTAAATAATCACTTAAAATTTAGTAGTCTGAAATCCGCTTTTCACATTTTCATATTTAAGATGTGTATTTTGTCTGTGTTTTCAGATAATCACAAAGACTGTTCCGGTGTGTCCTTACACCTCACACGCTTGCCGTAAGTACTTCCAGTTACCATAGCTAAGTGACAACTTGAAGATCTTTGAGAACTTATAAGTGGGAAATCCACCCTATTTATTGTCTATTGCTGTGTAACAAATACCCTAAACTTAGTGGCTTAAAACAACAAATACTCTGAGCACAAGCATTAGCTAGAGGCTGTGGCTGGCGGTCTCACACAAAGGCTGCAATCAAAGGCTCAGCCAGGGTTGCAGCCGTCTCTCTGGGGGCTCCACTGGTGTGGAGCCACTTCCAGGATCATTCACACAGCTATTGACAAGGTTCAGTTGACTAGTTGGCCGTTGGCTGGAGGACTCCATCATTCTGTGCCCTGTCGACTCTCCAGGGCAGCGCACAATATGGCATCTGGTTCCCATCACAGCCAGCAAGAGGAAGCAAGAGAGGGCATGCAAGATGGAAACCGCAGCCTTGTTGTCGCCTGATGCCAGAAGTTTGTGGAAAATGTGGAAATCTGATAAAGAGTTGCCACAAATCTTCATACTCTGACTCCTATGGAAAAAAGTCAAATTGCTTTTGCCTTAATCTATGTGTTGGAAATAACCATCCCTAAGTCCAGGTACCATGCCCAAGAGAAGAGGAGTAGACAGGGGCACGGATGTCAGAGCTAGAGAATCACTGAGAGCTTTATTAGCCAGAATTCTGCAGAGAAACTGAACCAGTAGAATGAACACACACACACACACACACACACACACACGTACAGAGAGAGAGTTACTTCAAGAAGTTGGCTTACACAGCTGTGGGGGCTGACAAGTCTTCAATCTGCAAGGCAGGCTGGAAATTGTGGCAGGAGTCCGTGTGGAGTCTTGAGTCCAACACAGTCTGCAGGCCTAATTCCCCCCTCTTCCTGGGACCTCAGCCTTCTCCCTTATGAGAGCCACCCACACGGTGAGTGGTAGTCCGCTTTACTCGAAGTCAGTAATTTAAATTTTGGTCAGATCTAAAAAATACCTTCACAGCAATATCTAGGCCAGTGTTTGACCAAACAGCTGGGCTCTATCACCTAAACACGCTGACATGTAGGATTAGCTATCACAGGAGCCATTCAGAGACTGCTGTCCACATGCACCATGCCATAAAAATGTCTTTTTTAGGTATTTTGCCCAAGAAAATGATATTTTAAGGAAAAAAAATCTATTCTAGCTCTTTTTCCTTATTTTCATTTTCACATGAATCATAGTTTATAGACCAATGTATTGAAGTATATCTTATTTTTCTAAGGCTGTAGTTTTGATGTTCAAATGGTTGATATAAATGTTACTGTTTTGTGCAGACAGCCTTTAATTGCTGGCATGTACCTTATGATGTCTGTTGACACTGTTATTCCACCGGGAGAGAAAGGTAATTATCTTTTAATATTTAACCATTATCTCATTACTTAACCTATAGGAATGGATTTACAGTATATTTTTTATAAAATTTTGAAATGACCTCTATCCCTGAAAACCAAACCAATTCTTTATTATCCTTAGATTTTAAATAGATTTTTCTATTATTCCAAGCCAGTAGTTTATCATCCATTCTTTTAATGGGATGCTAATAATTGAGGCCCATGGGTAGGTAGTAGTTTATGTAAATGAAAGAATAAAATCTTGAGTATTTTATAAACCAGTCACCCACCCTTTAGATGCGAAAGACAGACCTCGTAACATACTGCAGAGACTATCCGGTTCAAAAATCAAGAGATCAGAAAATCCAAGACCAACTCAGTCATGAACTTAGATAGACTGAGCTTGATTCCCTATTTGTAAAATGAAGATGATAATAGCTGATTCATCTAAACTTACAAAAAGCTATTGTAATAAGTATGATACTATTTACCAGTCTGTATGTTCAGCTGATGAAAACGCTGTGTTAAATATTACCCGTTTGTTTTTACTGGGAATCTTGTAAAGTTAGTGACAAGTAGGGTCTCATTGTTCCTGTTCACTTATCAAAGACATTATTTACTGAAGAGCTATATAGTGTTTTAGACTGAAAGGAAAGAGAAGTATATGCAGTGGTTCCTTCTCAACAGGAGTCGTCAATGGAGTTATCTGAGGTGTTTGCAAGCAATTGTTAAGCCTTTTCAACTGCATAAATTTCATGATAAAAGTAGTAAATTAGGCCTACATTTCCACTGACAAGAGTATCTTGTTTTGGCCCTAGTCATTTTGTTTATGAAAGAAATTAGATGGGAGGGCAGGAGGTTGTTAACTCATCTTCGTAAATTGGCTGGCAGGTAATAAGCGCTTAATGCCTGCTGAATACCTGAGTGCATGTTTACTTTATAGGGAAACCCCCATGCCTAGCATCTTGTGCATAAACTATTACATACTTTTAGGCAAGAATAATGTTATTTTCCAGTTGGATAGTAACCTTTTCTCCGTGTTTTATTTCTAACAGTGGTGAATTCCGACATTTCATGTCATTACAAGAAGTATCCAATGCATGTCTTTGCTTATAGAGTTCACACTCACCATTTAGGTAAGAACTTCAAACTACAGCTTAAATCATAAATATTTACCTTTGTGCTTGCTAATGCTATAAATGTAAAATGTGAATTATATTTGACCTTAAATCTGTTTCAATGGAAGATTTTGCATCATACCTTGAAATTCTGTATTTTTTTTTATCATATTGTTTTCATTAAAATACCTAGCACTTGGGGTTCTGACAATACTCAAATTTTATTTTGGAAAAAAAAAAGCAAATAATGCCTTTTATTTTTCTAATACTTTATGACATTATATGATTATAATTTATGTTCATTCCAGGTAAGGTAGTAAGTGGATACAGGGTAAGAAATGGACAGTGGGCATTAATTGGACGCCAGAGCCCCCAGCTGCCACAGGTCTGTAGAAACTGGTTTAATTTTGAGACAAAAAATATTAATCAGCAGATAGAAATCTTAGAAATTTTCATAGAATCCTTGTGAATCTCTCTAGAATCCTAGCATCTGTAAGTCTACCTCTGTCATCTGTGTATAACCTCCTTTTTTTTTTTTTTTTTTACCGCTTTTAACTTGATGGTCTCTCTTAACATTCCTAAATATGGTGGTAAATTGTGTGTCTGTATATGTAGTGTCCTTATTTCTACCCAGAGAGGGCCAAGCCTCGCATTATTAAAGCATATGGTTCTGGGTTTTTGTTGGTGATTTTAATGAATCATTGTGTTTATCTTCTTGGCAGGCTTTCTACCCTGTGGAACACCCAGTCGATGTTAGTTTTGGAGACATATTGGCAGCAAGGTGTGTGTTCACTGGTGAAGGAAGGACAGAAGCCACGCACATCGGGTATGGTTTTATAAATTCCACTATTGAAAAATATTTTATTGGGGCAAGGCATGATTAAAGGTGACAGTTATCTTTGTGAATGAATTGCACTTTTTTTTTCCATCATGAGCAATTATAATAAACTGTGTATCACATTTTCCCACTTTAGAACTGAATGATTGTTATTATTATAAACTCTGGAACATGTGTTTAATTTTTTTATGCTTCCTTTCCTCCTGTTTATTCAAAACCTTCCATATCACACTTGAATATATTGTAGATCCCACAAGAGTGTATATTACTTCCTCAGGCTCATTTAATAAAGAAAAATATAATTGATTATGAATTCTTTTTTCGAATGTCCTTTTGCCCTAGTTCAAATTTAGGCAGATATTTAATCCACATTTAGTGGTGTCCATTAATTACTCAGAACTGTGGTTTTTTTCTTTCTGCCTGTTAAAATGTCCATGTATTCATTGTTTTCCAGTTGTCTGGTCTACCAAATGAGAATGATAATATTCAGCACTTTTCCAAAAGAGAACACTGGACATTAAGTAATTTTTAAAATACTGAGCCTCCTTTAAATAAGCTTATTTTATAACACTAAGTAAAATTTTCAAAGTACTCTGAACTCTCAGTAAAGATTTGCCTAAATTAAAAAGGTTTGCCTAATTCTGACATTATCTGAAAGATAAAGTCTCTTATCATGTGTTTTTATTTATTTATTTTTTTCTCAAAAGAGAACAAGAAGCCTTCTTTCCATGTTAAACTAGGTTATAAAATGTTTACTGATGCGACCTGGAAGCTGGAGTCCTAAACCATTTATCTTTGATCAAAGAGAAGTTACAGAAAGTTGGCATCTGAAAATAGGCATTAGATTATAAGGAATGATTCTTAGGATGACAACACTAGCTGTTGGTTGTCAGGGGAAAGGGAAAAGATGCTGAAGCAAGTAAAAGAGAAAAAAAGGCATTTGAGACAGCAGAATAGGATTTTTTTTTATGTCACTCTAAAGGGTTTTTATATTAATAAACATCAATTTTAAGTCTAAAGATAGAATAAACAAAAAATTATCAAGTTCTATTAAACAAGAAGCTTCTGAGAGTTTTGCCTTTGGATAAAGTTTGTCAGTGAGGGAAGAGACTTGAGGAAAACAATAAAATTATAGAGTTACATGAATGGTAACTGTAAGGAAAAGCTTGACGAGATAGGACAAGATAGACAAAATTAGATTTAAAGGAGTCAGACATTCACTTCTTAACATTTACTTAGTAGTATTATTATAATTATTATTATAATTTTAAACATTTTATTTTAAAGTGCTCTCTGCACCCAACATCAGGCTCACACTCACAACCCTGAGGTCGAGTGGCATGCTTCACTGATTGAGCCAGCAACATGCCCCCTTACCAGCCTTTAAATACATGAGTCACAGGGTATTGATTAGCTGTTTTCCATTCTATGTTAGTGTAGACCCTCCTAAACTTTTCTTAAGTGCATTGGTTATTTTTTATATATAAATTTATTTTTAATTGGTGTTCAATTTGCCAACATATAGAATAACCCCCAGTGCGCATCCCATCAAGTGCCCCCCCCCCCCAGTGCCCGTCACCCAGTCACCCCCACCCCCCCGCCCATCTCCCCTTCCACCCACCCCTAGTTCGTTTCCCAGAGTTAGGAGTCTCTCATGTTCTGTCTCCCTTTCTGATAAGTGCATTGGTTATTTTATTAATCTTTGAAATAGGTAAAGTAGGGGAAAAAATCCTACTATTAGTGTACAAGTTCAAGTGTGGAATAAGTTGAATTTTTTTTTTGCTTAAAAGTCCCCTAACAATTTGGAAGGGCTTGTAACTCTGACTGAGTTGTATCCTTTGAGTATCCTCTGTGAAGCAGTATCAAACATAGAAATTAGTGACTTTTTAGAATGCTGTGATGAGAGGCCAAAATAATCTCTGGAAGCCTCTTTCAGTTTCAGGAGGTCCAGAATAATTCAGTCTTTTAAAAAATGTGCATTTTGCTTTAAAATAACCTTGAAACGACTGTACCAGTCCCTTTCTGTAAATCTCATGTGAGCTACAGGGAATGCCATTTTGAAATACGAATGAAACAGAAAGAAATCACGGGAAGTTCTTGAACGAGTCCATTTCTGAATATTTAATTTCTACCACAGTTGCATTTTTCCCCTCAGTGGAATGATCAACTAATAAGACAGGTTTGAGTAAAATTTAAATATGAATAAGAATTGTCACACTAAGGAACAGTATTCCTGTAGCACTTCAAGTGCCTTTTAGTTCTAGAAAGGTTATAGCATCAATGCATCTGTTTTATAAAATCAGAGGTACCACTTCCATGGGGAACTATAGAATTACAGTGCAGAAGGTAACCAGTAAAAAAAAGAAAACTAGCATTTTAGGAGTCTGTTAAATGATACTCTGCAGATCGCCTCTCCTTTTTCACCCCTCCTGCTTAACCCCCAAGCCGCATACAGGAACGTGTACCCCACCACCACCACCTTTTACCCCCACCCCCTTGGGCACAGGTTGGAGCTCTGAGCATGCAAACTGCCCAGTTTCAAAGCCCCTTGTGCACAGGGCCTGGGGGGCCAGGAGGGGCCCCTCCGGGCCCTAGAAGAACTGCCACCGTCAGCTTTCTTACTCAGCGGCCACCTGGAAACGAGGTTTTCCAGGAAACTTCTATCTGAGGCCTGCCAAGCAGATTTTCAGCCGAGTAATCCTTCTACTAGTCCGACCTTAACTCTGCATTGAGCTAAAAATCTTAGGCCTGGAGAAAAATCTTGCTTGATTGGGACAATCATAGTTAACTAAGAAAAAGCGCTTTTAAACACAGGGACTGGTTTTTTCATAGCAGGGCCGCATGGCAAAGCACAACCATCAAAGGATGGGTGGATTTAAGACCAGACATGGTAATAGAGTCACTTAACGGAAATATTGTTTATCTGGATATATTAACTTTCTTCTTAGGTAGTAAATGTATAATATGTTTTAGACAAAAGTTGCACTAGTGTTTGTACTGACAACGTAGTACTAATTAATTGGTGTGGAAGCAGTGTTTTGTGCCTGCCTGGCTGCAATATATGTTTAATATTCTGTATGGCACCTCTCAAAATTCATTCCAAACATTTAGTTAAGTTTAAACAAACAAACAAAAAAAGAATTTTATTAAGTCAGCCAATTAAGCTAATTAAGTCAGCTAATTTGCTAAAGCCTTAATTTAATTCAGTTGGTAGATAATATTTACCTATTTGGTCAGTTTTGTTAGTCATATTTTTACTTTTGGAAAAAGTAAAAGTACGGTTAGAGCATGTACATATGAGAATGTTTAATGAATATTCAGATACCAAACACACCACTGTAGTCAACATTTCAAAGTATATTATAAACAAAGATAAAGTTCTATGGCCAAAAAACCCCTCAGTGTATATATTAAAGCTCCAGGGGAAAAAAATGAAAAAAAAAAAAAAAAAAAAGCACTAGGAAACCTTTTTTTTTTTTTTTTTTTAATTCATGAGAGACACAGAGACAGACAGAGACACAGGCAGAGGGAGAAGCAGGCTCCATGCAGGGATCCCGACTTGGGACTGGATCCCAGGACCCCAGGATCATGACTTGAGCTGAAGGCAAACACTCAACCACTGAGCCACTCCGGGGCCCTGCACCATGAAACCTCTTAAGAAACAATTCAAAATTTTGAAAAATAAGTCCTTTAAAGTGTTCAAATTGCATTCCAAAATTAGTATCTCCTGTCACTGTTTTTTTTTTTTTTTTTTTTTTTTAAGCCTAGCATCTGTCGGGTGCCAAGGGCCGATGGGTGAAGGGATCAACAGAGTGGAGACAGTATCTGTCTGAAACATAGTCATCATGTAACAAGATTTGGGTTTTTTAAATGGTACATTTCAAAATATTTGGTGCTCTTGTAAACCTCGGTTACATTTCTTTATAAAATGAAATAATACATTTTACTAAAACCCTCAGAGAACACGGATAGATGAGAAACAGGTAGACAGATAAACAGATATAAATAAATATTTTTCTGGCATGCCATAGACTGAGTTCATAAAGTCGACCTGACTCAGCAGTATGATATATTAGGGCGTAACAGGTTATGCCATAACAGGTTGTGAACATTTATTAAGATAAATTATTCCTTCTTCCTTCCTTCAACAAATATTTGTTGGGGGCTTACCTAGTTTCAGGCTCATCACAGCTTGTCACATTTAGAGCTAACTGATATAAAAAAAAGTAGTTATCAAAAAAAACAAAAAAAAAGTAGTTATCACATAAGCACTTTATTTTGCATGAAGATGGAAGAAATGCACCACTGTAATTTTGGACTATAAGTGATGCCAGCAGGCATCATTTAGGGAATCGCGCCGGCGGTAGGAAACGCCGAGAGGTCCATTCAGTGGGGCCAGGGCCCACGTGTGAACGCAGTCTCGCTCAATATTTTCTCCTATTAATAATCATTAGATTGACAGCGTTGAACTGCATGTGTTGGCCTCCTGGAAAATAAAGGTGGATGTGTCAAAATTCTCCCTTAGGAATACAGAGAGCAGTTTGATTTAAAGTCAGCTTTTTTTTTTTTTTTTTTTGAGTGAAAGATGGATGTGGAATAAAATCAGCAAACTGGCTCGCTGCTACGAAAGGAGGTTGGAGTCCTGACACATTTCGGATGTGATAGGAACTCAGCGTTAGCTTCACCACAAGTTCAGTTATAAATGGAAAGGCGTGAAGCCTGGCTCTTGTCTCTTCCTTCAGCTCTTCGGTGAATTTTTCTTTGTGATCAATTCTGAGATTATTTGATCAGCTCAATTTTGTATCATAGAATCAGTACCTTAAATAAACTGTACTGGGGAGCTGATCACTCTCTCTCACAGAGTCCCGTGTCTAGAGATGAACATGGGCGAGGATGTTCCCAAACAGGTAAAGTGGGGAAGGATCTGTGTACGGATTGGCTGCAAGTTTCCCTTATCACTCTATGAATTGACTGATTTTTTTTTTTTTTAACTTTCACTAATGGGAGAAGCTTGCATGATTATTTTGCTTTCCCTCTCTGCACGATGATCCCAGGTCTCTAAGCTAGAGCCACATCTTAAATTCCTTTTTCCTCATCTCAGTCGCTTGATCGACATGTTTTTTCTTCATTTTGAATAGGGGGAGGGTGGACCATGTGGTGAGGGCCTCTGGCCTGTGACTCCGGCACCAGCCATTTCTTTCATAACACACAGTTTTCTTTTTTTTTTTTTTTTTAAAGATTTTATTTATTTATTCATGAGAGACACACACACAGAGAGAGAGAGAGGCAGAGACACAGGCAGAGGGAGAAGCAGGCTCCATGCAGGGAGCCCGACGTGGGACTCGATCCCAGGTCTCCAGGGTCACGCCCTGGGCTGAAGGCAGGTGCTAAACCGCTGAGCCAGCCCCCCGGGGATCCCAAGCACACAGTTTTCTGACCCACTCCAGTGATGTTAAAATGCAGTTCCTAGGAGTGGTGTTTTGACACGTGAAGACGCGTGTAGTGAACAGGTGTTTGTTTGGGATTGCACCTCACTCTTTGCTCACACTTCACAGGAGAGGCAATTACCCTGACGGGGACCAGCTTCAGAGAACGAGAAGCCAAATGACTTTTAAAGCATGAGCAGAGAGCCCCCCAAGGCAGGGCTTCATTCCCGTGGTCTCTCAGGGGCTCTACATTTTCAGAGCTTACGGAAACCACATCCCTGTTTGGAAAATATGTTTTTTTTTCCCTTCTCCTGCTGATGTCATTACTGTTGCTATGGAGAGGAAGTGAGTGCCACATGACATTGCTGGAAAAATCAACACTGACGTATTTTTGTACAGCAAACAGTCCCCTTCGTAGCTTGTTTTTTATTAGCAGAGGCTTGCTAAAAATTGTCAGAACCACCAGAAAGGAAAACACTCGTTTGCGCAAACTACCTCGGAAATGAAAGCCTTGTGAAGGTGTACCAAAGTAATCCCCTCTAAATGACAGTGAAGAGGATGCAGCACGTGACAGAGCAAAGCGTGTGTTAAAAACTATAAGGCAAAACAACAACAACAACAACAAACCTATAAGGCATTACCTTGTATGATTTGGAACTTGTATCTTAGAAATGTCCATCCCACTGTCTTAAAATCTATTTTTAACAACTGTCAGTTGTGCAGCCCTACCTCTACTGGGGCCCGAGCCTTTAGAGGAGATTAGGAGAGTCATTTTGTATTGTCCTTGAAGCTCTCTCTTCTTGCCTGCTGTAGAAGCCAGGGTGCCAGGTCTTCGTGTCCCAGTGCATCTGACCCTGAAGGTAGAGCCACTTACCAAAAACAAGATCCTAGAGTCGCAGGGTTTAAATGGAAAAAGCCATTTTTTTTACAGACTTGTAAATAATAGATGATGTCTCTGTTAAAGTGTTCTGAATGTTACCATAATCAAGTAAATAATTAAGATTTCTTTCTGTGAGGAAAGGACTTTGCCCAATCTGCGAGTTTTAGCAAATGGAAGAAGGCCCGAAGCATAAAAGCATTTAGAAGCGGAAAGAAAGTATCTCGCTGCCACTTAGGTGCCATTTCCATCTCTGGTGTTGGTGATGTCCACGGAGACGTGGGTGCACGTGGGTGCTGCATCATGAAGTGGAAATATGCCTTCGACAATGCGCTTTTGATGCTGAAAACTGTGGTCGGTCTTAATGAGAGCTATAAGATAAATGCACAGTATTTCCACCTCTGAACCTATCGCTGGCAGATTTACTGGATGTATTTTTCTTGCATGGAAAATGTGTTTTATGTGAGTGGCTGGTTGGTTATATGTCTTTTTTTTTTCCTTCTTTTTCTGCTTGCAGTGGCACATCTAGCGATGAAATGTGCAACCTATACATTATGTATTACATGGAAGCGAAGCATGCAGTTTCTTTCATGACCTGTACACAGAATGTCGCTCCTGATGTGTTCAGAACCATTCCTCCAGAGGCCAATATTCCAATTCCTGTGAAGCCCGACATGGTTATGATGCACGGGCATCACAAAGGTAAAAGTGGGATTCATTCAAAGTGAAATACAATTGCACATTTTACATTTTCTTGTGGGTCTCGCTTGACTGTGTGATCAATATTTAAAATCATCCTCCATCTGCCAAACAGTCACGTGTACACATAATCTGATTCCTGCTTTTTCCCTCTTTTATAACCTGTCTACCCTCCTGACACGCCCTCCTCAAAGCAGTTAAAGTGAAGAATCTCACCTGGCGATAAAACCAACTTGTGTGGGGACCAGTTCGATAGATACAGCTCCTTCTTCATTTAATTCATGTTTTCTAGTTTCCCCCACTTGATTCCTTCCATAGCTGGTAATGACTTAACACAATTTATGAATTTTACCGTGTTCTAAAAAGTGCTTCAGTTTGCCATTGAAAATGGTTATCGTCTCCAGCCATACCCTGAATTATCTATTTTAATGGGCTCCTCAAGCAGAGGAGAGTTCTTGATTTATGAGGCATTACTAATCTTGGCCTTTTTGGTCTCATGCTCAGAATTGCTGATGAACTTACTCTTCATCTGCAAAATGATCATACTGATTGTCATTTCATTAGTTTGAAATTGCAAAACCCACGCCCTGTTTTATTGGACTGAAGTATGCTGAGACTTTACTGAGTTTTACAAATCCAGTCTTAAAATGCCAGAGCAGCTTCTTACGCCTTTCTGTTGGAAATTTTATGAAACAAGTTACATAGCAGTTAGGTCACTTACTAAGATCTTAATATATTTATAGAATGTGCCTTAAAGTGTTCTTAAAGTATCCTAAAAATGTCACTAAAACACACTATAAATGTATTTTTAAAAATACAAGCAGTTTTATTAATGCATTTAAAAAAATTCTGTATCATGTATATATATTACTGAGAGGTTAGGTGATCTAGTTCTTGAGTCAGAAGTCCGATAATTGGTGGTTATGCTGGAGTCTTTTTGTAAATTAGAACATTTGTGCCACGTGAATTCTTACTACTGTTGTTTTTATGAAACATGAGAGCCTAAAAATATTTTTATGTTGATGGTATATTTCCAGCCAACAATTTAACGTATATGATATATCCCACAAATTTATGCTCAACTTTCTTGATCCTTTACAGAAACAGAGAACAAAGAGAAGACTTCTTTACTACAGCAACCAAAAGGAGAAGAAGAAATGTTAGAACAGGGTATGTACGTATAGCTTTATAACTAGACCTGAAAACGTTTTCATGTTCTAATTAGGTAACCAAATTTTAAAGTTACCGAGACATTTTGGATCTTTATCAGCCTCCATCCCTGTGTATTGCTGTTTTTATATAATGCATACTTCATTAGAAAATGGTGGGTTGTTGTGCTTTAGCTTTGAAAGTAAAATTCCTTGATGTAATTTAGACCCATTAGGTTTTTCTGTCTTTGTTTTAGTTTTTTTAACATGGTGACTTTCAGGCATAGTGCAAATATAATCATTGGAAACAGTCGGTGGGCTGCTTTTGAAATCTAAAGGACTTTACCCTTTAAAATCTTGTGTACTTTGGGTGGTGCGTTCATTGACTGTATTTGAAAGAAATTAAGACTTACCCTTCATCTTGCCTCTCTTGCGCCATGCTTCTCTGCCTTCAGTGAAGTAGAAGGGATTATCAACTTGGTCATTTGTAGTTTTGTATTAAGTTGCCATCTGATGAGTTAAGAAAGCACCATTCTTCCTCTGATCTGTTTCTTTGAAGTAGTAATACTTGATCCTTGTATGTCATGTACTGCATGTATTGGCACTGAAAAATTATTCTTCTCAATCTTGCTTTCTTCCCAGTTATCTCAAAGATGATACTTTGTGTTAGGGGTTGGAGTATGTTATCTTACCAAGTCATTTTTTGGCCTAGATAGGATATATTTTAAAACATTAGTTTAATGTTAATGCAAACACACTTCTTAGGACAACATGAACTATACAGGAAATAGATGGGATTTTTCTGTTGGCAACAGATAGAAATTTCTCCCCTGGGATATTGTAAACTATTCTTGGAATTCTTCAAAATGTATTCTATTAGGTCTAGGTCAAAGATAACACTCTTACATTAAGAGCATTGGCAAAATTAAAGAATCCAGACTTTTTAAAGGATGACATGCTCTCTGAAAGGGGATTAGGGAAAACTATAATATAAAAAAAATTAAATTATACAAAATTCCATAACATTTCATTCTAACAAAGTGGCCTCTGGGGAAAAAAAACCAACAACATTAACTCTGAGTTAATGTTTCTACTTTTCTGTTAAGTCAAAAAAAGGGAGATGATTTTATATTAAATCATTTATATACTAATGGTTCAATCTAAACTACTGAGTATGATTTAAAACAGCTAAATGAATCCATCTGTAAGGAAGTCAGTAATGATAGACTACATATAGCAGTATTAACAGTGTTTGCTATACCTGTACTGAAATTTGATCGGACTTAAAATGAATTATTTTGATATTGAATGCACTGTTTGAGATATATGTCTTTGACATAATTTGAGTCGTCTTAGTATTTTATTTTGAAATAAATACATAGTTAATATTAATAATATTAATAAATACTTAGTATTTTGAAATACTAACATGTGATAAAGGGTAGAATGAGACCACCATTTAGTAGATGCATCTTATAAAATGGTAAGCTCCCCTGGACACTGAGGCTGAACTGTTTTCATTTTCAAGTTATTTGAGTTGATCAAGGGAGACATCAAAGCTTCTGAAACATTAGAAACCCAGAGGTTTCATTAGCGGAAGAACCTTAATTATTAGGTTTAATCTGTTCTTCCCAAATAAGATTTAGGAGGTGTCACACATACCTAAAAAACAAATCCTTTTAAACACTTTAACATTTTGCCAATTCATTCACCCTTTCATGTTTGATAGTATCTGTACATATATATATGTATGTATATATATATATAGAAATATATATATTTTTTATATATAGAAAAAATAGGTAAGAAGTTTAAATATACCCAGAGCCTTCCTGCTTCCAGAGAAGAATTCTGTGGACACAGGAGAAATTATTTTCTCAGAGTTACTGTTTTATTCTACTTGTGAATAAATATGCTGTAAAGTGATTTAACTTGGGAGAAAAAAAGCATTCTGACTACCTTTACATACTGCAGAAAATAGGCTAAAATTTAATCCTGCAGAATAACATTCATATGTTGAAATTAGCGGGCCCATCAAAATGTCACCTGCTAGGTTATGTAAAGACAGATAACAACCAAAATCCATTTCACTGTCCAGTGTAGCCCACATATTACTCTGCTGGTCTTTGGGGACCACCAGCCTAGACTTTTAGAGAAGAGAGAAATATAACAAATGCATATTTCTATACACAGTCTATTTGATTCGCCAATGAGATCGATCTATCTCCTTGCAGTACACAGAGCACATCTACTCATTACTGAGAGAGTATCCCATCCTTCTCAGAGATATTTGTTTGCACAAAATATGTATTTGTATTAATTCCCTGGGTAGATAAATTGGCCAGGTTGCTAAGAAGAGGGCTCTAATTATTCAAATGAATCATGCCACATCTGCTGATTTTTAAGGAAGCCCCCCAACTCAACCTTTTGCCTTATTTTGGTATTCTGGCCAAAACAACTTATGTTCAGGTACTCCTCCAGCTTGTATTGATTCTTTTAATATTTTAAATCCCCAATAAATAAAAGCTGTGAATCATTTTGGTTGTGCTAGCCACAGGTTAACAGACCGTAACTATGTTGGTCACACAGAGGACTTCAAACCCCCCCCTGGAAATAGAACAGTTATGGAGCAGGAATGAAAAGACCCCAAACGTCAGAGGACATGTACTCAAAGGCAAGTTCTGTACCCATCAGTGGCTAAATAATAGAGAAGAGTTCTTCCTGGATAACACAAACTATTATTTTTACTTCCTATCTTAATATGTTGGAAAACATATAGGAAGATAATGGTCAAGATATGTAATAAATTCTCTTTTGGAATGAAGGGATGACTTTTATTAAGGTAGTAAAAAAGACAGAAAGAGATTAATGCGATCTAGGCTGAAAAAAAGAAATGTAGCTGTGTCGCTTTTTTTTTTTTAAGATATTATTTATTTATTTGACAGGGAGAGAAAGCGAGAACACACAGGCACGGGGAGGGGCAGGCAAAGGGAGAGGGAGAAGCAGGCTCCCCAGGAGCAGGGAGCCTGATGTGGAACTCGCTCCCAGGACCCTGGGATCATGACCTGAGCTTCATGAAGGCCGATGCTTAACTGACTGAGCCTCCCAGGAGTCCTCCATCACGTTATTTATCTACTACTCTGTTTCTCCAGGAGGAATAGAAGTTTGGGTTTTTTAAAATTCTAATCACAGAAATAGCTAGCTATTAATTGTTGTCAGAATATTAATCTTGATGGGAAATTTTGCTAAAAGAGACAGTTGAGTTATATGAATCTATGGAGTGTTGCCCAGCCTGTGCTTTAAACACGCTTACCTTCTGCAGTATTCTTGTCTATATTTGCTTCCTGAAGAACAAAATTTGGTGAACGGCAACTGTATCTTAGAGCTATCTCAAAAGGTGTAATTGTGAAGATAAGAGAAGAGCCGCATTATACGACAGCTTTACCTATCATGCAACAATGGGACACATTTTAATGAGGCTTTAATTAAGTCTGTGGAGGTTTTTAAAACATAATGCTTATTTGACTGACGTGTGGAATAATATTCATTTAAAAAGATACGGAATTTACAGAAAAATCCAAAGAAGCAAATAAAAAAATCATCCATAATCCCCAGGAATATGGATATAGATGTACATCTCAGTGTGAAATGTATATTATATGCACATTATTATAATAACATATAGATCGTGTATGCACAGTTTTGTATCTTTTTTTTCGACACCATATATTGAATATTGCCTCCAACTGGAAAGTTATTGGCAAGTGTGATTTGTTTTGCCTGCATAATATGTGCGTGTTCCCTGCCTGTACTGCTTTGAGACTAGCTTGTGCATCTGTAGGTGAGCTAACCTGTGATCGAGTTGATTATGTTCGCCTCCAGGCAGAAAAACACTACTAGGTAGTCACAGTGGACTGAAGCATTACTATCCTTTGAAAAAATTTTTAAGTGAAGAATGACCTATGTCTGTCATGAATGCAATAAGCTAAACAGTATGACTCAATTCGACATTGATTCTAAGTGGAGGAAACAATCCCCGAAGACTACAGAATGAGAAGGGTGGCATTAAGGTTTTTCCAGAGCAGACACACAAACATATCCTTTACCTATGTCTTATGATTGGCACTTTGGGAAAAGTAAAGCATGTTTTGTTAAGTTCTCTTTATTTCTTATGTGTTACAATTTCTTATATATACTGCTGGCACAACCTGAGCTTTCTGTCAACATTCTTCGAGTATAAGGATTAGGGGCTGAAACCAAGAGGTTTACCAGCTTCGAGCAAAAATCTATACAAAGACACTTAGGAGTCCTGATTTTGAGTGTTTCCTTTATAATTCAAAGGGGCAGTGTTGAAATTTATGCTAGTTGTATTGGGAAGATTTGATGTCTTTAAAAAAAAAAAAAAACTCATGGAAGAATTGGAAGCCAAAATCTACAATACTAGTTGTCTTTGTTATTTTACATTATGCTCTAGACAGCGTTTCTTTTGCTGCAGAAAGGGCCTTTTACATGTTTTATTCAGTTTGCTCCCAACTCTTCTCATTTTAGTCTTCGTGCCCCCATCTAATCAATCTTTCTACTCAAAGGTCAGTGTGAGCGACTATATTCCCAAGGCAGGGAGAATATGACAAAAATACAATTTGTAGAGGGAAAACACTCCATGACCCCAGATAGTTAAAGGTCTTCAGACACCTTCTGTGAAACAGAATAATTTCACAGTAGTTTTATGCTAACAAAAATGAATTACCATTGGCATGTTTTATCAAATAAGCAGAATCAAGGGAACAGGGTTGCAAGTTAAAAAGACAATAATCTACTGTAAAAACTTGTTAAAGTGACAGCTGGTAAACCATTTATGAAGGGATTAAAGCAAAGGCCGGGCTTAATAACTAAAATTTCTGTTTCTTTGCTTTGTTGAAAATAGAATACTCCTTTCATTCTCTTGTAAAGTACAGATGATTTTAGTAGCATCCTCTTGGCTGGTTCCAAGCACCCACAACGCCACTTTGCTGTTTGAAAGAGGATACAGTTATTTTTTGTATTCCCATTCGCTAAAAATTTATCAGTTTGTTATGATTTATGAGCAGCTCACAAGTCTTTATATATTGAACTCATCTATCAAACACAATTCTAAACACCTCCCGAGGCTCTGGGAGGAGGAGTCGGTGCTGTTTTGAATTGGTTTCCTAATAGCAAAATAGGCAGATGAGAATGATCATTTATCACACAGTTGTGCTTGCTGATACACATCTGTGTGCGTGGTAGTTGCAAAAGCCATCATCTGCTAACTTCTCTGTCTTATGTTTGTCTCATTTCTATAAGAAAAGGAGAGGGAAGCCCGTTTTGATTGTTCAGTTCCCTAAAAGGAAAAAAAATAATAAAGTTTTTACTTCATTTGCGATCCTTGAGCTGGTCACCACGATCGTGTTTTATTTCACGAAGACTAGTAGGATCAATGTTAGTGATAAGTAAACCAAATCAACTAACCAGAAGGGAAAAATCAAGCATGACTCAGTTCTAAACCAAAATGTTAAAATCTGAAAAGAAAAGCTTTTATTTTTCCATTCCTCATATCTCTTTCATTAATCAGGTATGTTCCATGTTGCCGTCTCATTAGCTTGGCTGCTTGGCACCTCCTATTTACTTTCCATGTACCATAGAAATCACAGAGCAATAGTGGAAGCTGTTTGCTGTAGGTAATAAAGAGCTAGTGATATGTGTGGCAAGTGGGACTTCATATTCTGAAGATTTACCAAAATGTTCCTGATCATTTTTTTTTAAATGCCTCAACAAATAAGTAGAGAACCTTATTTTTTTTAATTCAATAATCTTAAGGCATTTTAATTAAAAAAAGAAAACTCATGGGGTAATTTTTCAACGTGTGTTTCTATTTCAGTTTATCTCCTGATAAAGTAAAACCAGAGAAATTTTCATGTTGATGGCAGGGAATAGTAAATGGTCCCTACAAAAAAGAAAAAAGTCCATTGAGTCGGGAAGTAGTTAATGCAAGAACGCAATTTACCAAAGTGGGAGTCTAACTGGTAGTGTTTTAGATTTCCTCATACTATGCTGTGTTCTTTTCCCTGGCATATTAGCTGCTACTGCAGTTATGTTTTCCAAATCCAGACGCTCTCAGCCAAATAACTTTAAAGAACTAGAACATTTCTGCATTTTATAAGAATCAAAAGTTTGGGTGAGAAAAAGAAATGAACTCACTGCAGCCTAAAATCATCAAAGAGATGTTTTTGTTTCTACTGATGGCAGAAGCGAAGGATGACATTTTTAACGAATTATTATTCCTTGCAGATTAATTTACTGAGTATCTGCTGTGATAGGAATAGTACTAATCACTGAGAATACAACAGTGAGTAAGAAATGAGGATTTTTATATTTTTTCATATAAAATTGCATTTATCCCTTTCCACCTGTCCCTTCCCAGATAATTTAAATGTACAAAAGTTTTTTGAGAAAATCTTATAGAATCTGATGATATGAAGAAGACAGGCCAGGAAAAGACAAAAAGAAACTTGCTCTGTTAAAAAGGTCACGCAGGAACTGGGCTCAAAGGACAGTTAATTTACATAGAAAAAAATTAAATATAATAAGATTGACAGGTCCAAGGTAAATTCACAGGAAAGAGTTTATTGACCATTATAGAAAAAAGAGGGGCAGGGAAGCCTGGATCCAGTATAGTGGTCAGTGAGGAGGGTGGGCCTCTCATTCAGGTTGCTCCTTCACATCCCAGCTCGGCTTCCTACCGCATGTGCAGGTTAGTCCTTTACCATTAATTTCCCCATCTAAAATGAGTACGATGAGTGTTTTGTAGATAATAAATGTGTTGAATTGTATAAAGCAACTCAGCAAGGTAACTGATGCTAAGCTCACAAGAGATGTTAACTATTAACTATTATCATCATGTGTGGTTTATAAACTACTTGTTTATCTGTTATCTCTGTCAGCAATAGGTAGGGTAACTGTATCTCCCAGTTTTTCCAAGATTGTCCCACTTTATGCCTAGTATAAATATTTACAACACTCTTCCTTCTCAAATATGTCCCAGTATGGGAAATAAATTACATGGTCATCTTAGCAGTGGGAACCAGAATAAAATTAGAGAATGTCACTGTGAAATACAAATGTTGACAGAGCTGGGGAAAAGGTGGGGTATAACCAGGGAGTGTCCAGGGGACATGGGCTATGATCAGTCACAAGTCAGTTCCACAGAAGTAGAGCAGCTTTAATATTATTACAGGCAGATTTGGACGTTGAAAGCAGGGATGAAAATCAGTTCTGAGGAAGGAGGGGAAGAGTCTTCCAGCATGCGATCAGATGATAAGAATCCCACATGAGTCCTGGTGGTAGGGAGGGGGAAGGTGATGTTGACACGTCAGCATTGATGAATCAGTTGACTTTGTGACTCACTGGTGGGAGAGGGACAAGTCCCGTTTTCTGGATTGATTGACCCAAAACACATTTCATCATCAAGAGAGATACTATAAAAAAGATGAAGTATGGGGAGGAGATGAAGAGCTCAGTTTTAGGCATGTCGAGTTCAAAATTCTGATGAAACAGACATCCAAGTCTGTTTGGATGTTTTCAGAGAGTGGTTTTATACATCAGTTTGGTCCCAGGAGAACTCCAGATATGAGGGCCATTTGTCTGGAGGCAGCAGCTTAAGCCTCATGAATGGCTGATATTTATAGGAAGAGGCCTTCACCGGGGGAAAGAAAGGATGCCAGGGATAGATCTCAGAAAACACCAGCATTTTTATATGTTGGAGAAGAGTAAGAGAAAGCAAAGATGACGGGTGGAGAAGGTCTGGAAAGAAGAATGCCATAAGGGCAAGAGTTTCTGAAGGGACCAGTGGGCCAAGATGAAGGGTCTATTGCCTTTGGCAACTAGGAGCTCTTGAGCAACTGGTGAAGAAGCCATAAAGGAGTGAAGGAAGAGGTGGAAGCAGATGCCTTTGGCTTAGACAAGAAAGGATATGAGGAAGGATGACGTCTCCTTGCACTGTCCAGTATGGTAGACACTAGCCACGTGTGGCTATTTGAATTTGGGTATAAATTAATTAAAAACAAGTAAGAGTAAACATTAGATCCCTCAGTCACACTAGCCACATCACAAGTTCTCCGCAGCCCCCTGTGTCTGGTGGCTTTCGTGTTGGGCAGCTGTTACCTTAGAGAGCACCGTTGGACGATGCTGGAACTTGGTGAAGGAGAAGGGGAGGCAGTAAAGTTGGAAAGACGAACTGCGTCAAGGAAGGTCTCTCTTTCCTCCACGACCACCCAAGAGAAATGCAGAGTGGGTGTGCTTGTAACCGGAGCCAAGTCTTGGGCAAAGAAGCTGTGTTAGAAAAGAAAAGAAAACAGGAGAGGCTCCAGGGGGTACTGGGAGGGCTGGCATCCAGAACACTGGAGTAGGGATAGTGCTTTCTCCAAAAATGGACTGAGACAGAGAGAGAGAGAGAGACAGAGAGAGAGTGCAAGCACCACTTCCTTTGGCAAAGCCAGGAAGCAAGTCACTACTGCAGCCATAGTGACGTGGTGAGAAAATATAGGGCTGTGAAGTTAAAGGGGCTTTTTTTTACCCTCATTATGAAAATCCCAACACTTGAATACGAAATAAGAATTGAATTTTTTAGTTTGAGGTAAACAACAGATCGAAACAGACACACGTGCATGTGGCAACCAGAGTTTAGGTCTGTTTTGCTGGCAGTTACAATAGCTACGGTTCAGTGACACCTGCTTTACCGTGTGCACTGGACGGGGCCTTTCACAGTCACTTTTGAAACCCACAAAACAACTCTTAGAGGTTGTAGTCGTTACCTTTACAATGTTAAGCAACTTGCTTAGAGACACAGAAGAGCCACTAAGCACCAGGGTGGGATTCAAACATGGGTATGAAACATGCACCAGACCTTGGGCGGTCACCACCCCAGGAAGGACCTGAGTGCTGCAGGGCCACGGAACTGAGACCCCTGCTTGGATGGTCAAGGAGGGCTTCTGGGACGTAAGTGACACTTCAGTATCTGAAAACTTGGGAGCCGGGTGGTTACTGGGGAGAGCGTGTCCCAGGAAGAAGAAACCTCTTAGATTGACATTGAAGGAAGGGAAAGCCATATGGCGCTACCATAAAACTGAAAAGGAAGGGAATATCGAGAACTAAAACTGGGGTAGAGACCATACGATGTCCTGTTTATTTTCTCCTCCATCCCCTGCACTCAAGGTTAGATCTATGTGGCTCAGAAAAATACGTAACATTTCAAGATTCCATATAATCCAGTCCCCAGAAGAGAAAGGAAAACTCTTTGGTTTGTGCCTGAGAACGTGAGAGATAGCCATCTAGTGGTCTCCCCTCTCTCTCTCTCTCTCTCTCTCTCTCTCTCTCTCTCTATCTCTCTATCTCTATAAATGAGCTGCAGCTCTGAAGCTTTGTTTTCCTAAGGCCAATGCAACCTTTGTGCAGCCAAGCCCATGACTTTGCTGAATTGTTGTTTTCCTAACCCAATGATGATTGAAAATGACCATTTCAAAGGAACCAGAGCATCATGCGTTTGATGCTTCATCACAGCTTTTAGATTTTTACTGACCCCCCTGAATAAACTACGCATAGTGGCAAGTCTGCGTTCCTCCACCAACATTATTAGCCTAATGACATGGATTCAGGATTTAAGATGCTGATTTTTGTTCCCGAAATAATCTTGCATTTCATTTTCTGTGTGGATGTTTCATTGTCTAACAGCACGGTAAGCTATTTATATTTGGGGGGGGGCGGGGAGTGCAGGAGGATTCAGCGGTAATGGATTCGTTTCCGTGCAGCAAAATGCCACCGTGGCCTAACAGGTTTGGTTGAGGTGTAATTTGCTTTGTTCGTTTTACTGAGATTGGCCCTATTACTTGGCAATTATTTTCTGATTGAAGATTTCACCTGGGAGAAGCTGCTTTCGTGGGCAAGAATGGAAAACCTACTTTGAGTCATTAAACCAAGACTGTTTGTAAACATGACAGGATCTCTTAGCATCATTTTGGAAAGACTTCATGTCCCCTTGCACCAATTTTTAAATAATATATTCTTTAGAGGAATGTGTCGTCGTTAAGCCAGTTATCATTTTCATTTCCTACTGGTCATAAAAAAGATTTTACAAATGTTAACCGATCATGCTGTAGATGTAATTAAAGTTAAGCAATAGGACTCCGCAGTCCTAACTGATTTCATTAGCAGCACTTAGAGTGAGGAAAAAGAAGAAATGAGTGTTTGTTACCTCTGGGTTTGGCTTAGAAAAGCAGATTTATGTTTCTGTTGAGAATGTAAACATGTTTCCCATTCACATAGCTGATGTACATGGATTTAAAGCCATAGATGTAAATGATGAGGTTTAAAGTGCTTCATGAACCTTCCGTAGTCCTATGGAAGTCATAATGCTTTATAAATAATTTGCTTTCATGGAATTAAATTATCAAATCCAAGTTTCCTTTTTAGTAAAAAAAAAAAAAAATAGACATGAAATGTATCTTAGTGATGCATCATTCCAATGATCGTTTATTAAAATCTTCTCTTTTGTTTGCAAGTGATTTAATTTATTCTTTTCTCGCAAAATTCTTTTCCTGGAATTTGTTTATTTCTTGTTTAAAATGAACAACTGGAGCTACTTTACAGTAGCACTGCTGACAAAATAATAATAATAATAATAATAATTAATAATAATAATAAAACTTTGGTTTTCCACTTGCCAAGAAGAGGCGCATACCTGTTAGGTATCTTGTGTTTTATGCATATGCTGAAAAATACACGTTTAATTTCTCGTACGTTGTACTCTAATAGGCTTCTGGAGACAACTCCAAAGCGTTTTCCTCAAAGATGGCTGTTTTCTGATGTAGCTGTTAATAATATTTTTAGAAATCGAACTTCCAAATCAATCCAGCTCTACCGTGAAAACCATTTATTGAAACATGCCGCGCAATCACATGTGCATCGTCTTGTGTCCACTAATATGCAAATAGAGGTTATCTCGTGTTGTTGGCTCCTGAGATAAAGAAATAGGTGGTTTATGAAATGAAATGTGAAGCCTGTCCTTTTTTTCCTTGTTCTGGGAAATCCTCTTTTTTTCCCCTCACGCTTGAACATCTGAGAGCAACCTTCTCTCCCACTCACGACGACGAACCAGGAGATGGTATTAGTAAGGCACAAAATGTTGTAAAGTTTGCAATCTTATCAACCCTCCACCCCTTATCTCTTCTCTTTTTTTCCACAGGTGATTTCTATTCACTGCTTTCCAAGCTGCTAGGAGAGAGGGAAGATGTGGTTCATGTGCATAAGTATAATCCTACAGAAAAGGCAGAGTCAGAGTCAGACCTGGTAGCTGAGATTGCAAATGTAGTCCAGAAGAAGGATGTTGGTCCTCCTGATGCCAGAGGGAGTGCAGAGCGTGAGGACAGGGGCAATGCCGTTCTTGTTCGAGACAGAATTCACAAATTCCACAGGCTAGAGTCTACTCTGAGGCCAGCAGAGAGCAGAGTTCTGTCATTACAGCAGCCCCTGCCTGCTGAAGGCACCTGGGAACCAGACCGCTCAGGAGGTGCGTGTAGGGCTTCTTTTAAAGAACAAACTATAACACGCTGCAATCCACATTAGCAGAATCTGAAGGGAATAAAAATGAATGGGTGAAAAAATAACCATCAAAAGAACTTAGCAGGAAAAAAAAAAAAAAAAAACAACCAAAAATGAAAAACCACATTACTCAGACCTGGGTTATGAGATATCACTTTGGTTTGAGCTTTTCTTTCTGTCTTGGTCCGAGGCTACATAAATTCAGTTTCCGTTCAGTTGATGAGCCGGAATTACCGGGGCCAAGAAGATCTAGATCATGTTGGGGAGGGGGCGGCACATGAAACTCAGGGCAGCAAATTCTTACCAAATCGGTGTTCTCTGTTCTGCTCTGTGGAAAGAAATGGGAAGTTCAACACCCGATACGTACAGTCTCAGTACATGAAATGCCTTTATGCAACCTTCTTTTTTAAGGGAGTTAAATTCCCATGAAAGGAATCTTATCCTTCCAACATTCTCTTCCAGTTGACTTGTAAAAAAAAAAAAAAAAAAAAAAAAATAATAATAATAACCATTTTTATGACTGTAGTTTCTTAAGTTCCATCATCAATTACACTCTTAATTGGAAAATTGAGTAGTTATTTCTGGGGGGACCTCCAGCAAGTCAGAAACTCTTGAGATTTATCTTTATTTCTAACCAGGATTGGCTTCCATATTTAGAGGACAATACTTATTCCCTTCAGGTTTCTGTACCAGCAAGCTATGGATGCCTCATCTTTGTCTTTAATTGTGCTGTGGCCTCTGTCCCATCGATTGTGTTTCGTGTTCCTTGCTAATGTGGAAAGCCAGATGATACAGCATGTGGAGATAATCTCCAAAAAAGTAACGGATATGGGTGCATGGCAGCTGTCCACGCGTGGGCTGGAATGGCTCAGGCTGCCAGCTTGGTGTTTTCAAAATACAGCTTTGCAGGAAGCCATAAATTATTCAACACCCAGCTGATTTTTATTTATAATTGAAAAAAAATTAGCATGAGGTGCCTTTTTTGGCTCACACAGAAGTTTCAAGCACCGTCCATTGGGACTGATCTAGTAGTTTACATGGGATGTTAACTGGGACCTGGATTTTTACATCTTGATATTTAAATAGGATCAGCCCTGCTCTAACTCCTGATGTTATCGGATGAAACTGTGTTTCTCAAGAGGGGTCCCCTGGACTGCAGTGCATCAGAATCACCTAAGGTGGGGCTTAGGAAAAATCGCGACTCCTGAATCCCACCAAAGAACAACCGAATTGACATTGCCGAGTGTGGTGCCTAGAAAATCTGCAGGTCATCGTGGCCCTGTCCACTTCATAAATAGGCTCAAGTGTCTTTCTGAACCTCTGCATTCGGGACCGTCAGTGGGAACCCACACAGAATGAACATATACGAGGCACAAGGGCCTCCCTGGTGAGGACACAGCTCTATTCAAGTGTGAAATGTTGGCGCTGCATCATGCTTTATTCCGTGACTTCTCTTTGTTACTCCTGAATTTGAAATGATGTAGTGGTTATTTATGGGTATCGTAAGTGCCCGTGTAAAAATCATAGTTTAACTTAAGGCATGGTGTTCCTAAAACTTATTTAGCTTTTTAATGAAAGAAATATTTCAAATACCCCAAGTGCATTTTCTTGCTGGATCGTACACTTTCCGTGGTGGTCAGAATGGCAGTGTCCAGGGAGAAAATGTTTCCGCAGGATCTTGGTCAGGAAATTTCCTTTCATTTTAAATATGTGGGTAAAGGTCACTGAATGAAATAAAACAATGAGTCATAGAAACATACAGCACAAATCCTAATTATAGAAAGGAAATGTGCATGTATTTCCTTTCTGAGATGATTTATTTTAGTGTTGCTTCACTACTCTGATTCAAGACCTTTTTAAACATTAAATGCAGACTCGCGAGACTCATTTTTAGATAAGCTGTTTCTGAAAGCCTTTCCTTTTTTTTTTTTTTTTCCAACTTTCATTGTTCATCATGACACAATGTAATAGCTAACCTTAACTGGAAATATTTCATTTCTTTCTGTAAGCCAGAGAAAGACCTGTCCTCAGGAAGCTTCCATCAGCAAAAAAAGAAAGTAGGGAGTTAGTAGGATACAATACCCCAGTGAAACAGTAGGCTAATTCATGTATATTTCCCAGGGGATGAATAAGGGGAATAAATTTGATGGATAACCTTCCACTGTTTTTCTCATTCCCTTTCTTTATACTTCAGACAAAACTGAAAATGGTACCCTCATGGTCCGGAGGAATGAACTGTCTCCCTAAATGCCTAATGTGCTGTAAGGAATTACATTAGCTTCAAAGAAGAAGGTGGCTTTTCATCTGAGATTATTACTAAAACAAAAATGTAAGGCTGTCATGCTGCTTAATATCATAGCTCATACTCATTTCATGTCTCTTTGAGACCTATTTTAATTTTCAAACAAAGAAATGGAATCCTAGAGAAGTTAACCCGTTTCCATGAGGTCACAGAGTCTGAATTTAAAACTTGGACACTATGACTGAACTTAAAAGTAGAATGTGCACCTTCTAGTTCTTTACACTTCGTTATGGTCGTGCACGAAATACTGGGCTAACTGGCTTGCCCAGTTAGGATATACCTCCCTGGAGCTCTGGACCATCACTGCTTAGAAGCTGGAAACTTCTCCTTGGGACCGTGTTGTGATGTCCATGGTTGATAGCACTAGCACAACCCGGTACAGAGGCATTTTATGCTGCAGCTCTTTAGATCTCATTGACTGGGCCATATTTTGGAACTGTCACACAGTAATGGGTCCTAATCAGCCGAGTTGAGGGGTCAAGGGTGACATACTGATCAGCTCAAAAATCTGGATGTGACTGTGTGGGGTAGGCCCAGGACTGCCTGAGGGTTTCAAAAGCTGTACCATTTTGTGCGCTTCTAGATGGGTCTGAATTCCACGTGGTCCCACAACCAGGCAACTGCCCCTTTAAAATTGAGTTCCCACCGCATAGTGGGTTGAGGATCAGTGGACACAAGCTGCGTGAATGATGTCTTCCAACTTTGCTGTGAAGTCTTTAGCATTCCCAAGAACAAGATGGTTAAGTAGTGTGTTTTTAGTGTGTCTGTAAAAGTGCAAAGATCCGCAAATAGCACCGACCTTCGTGACCTTTGGCGGGTCTGTTCTGAAAACTCTTCTCCCAGTAGTCCTGAAACAGCACTAGAAGCACAGAAATGTCCTGGAGAGGTGCAGCTAGACTAGTCCAGAGGTTTCCAACTATTGCTGGAAAGGGCATGCCTCAAAGGGGAAGCAGTGGTTGCGGTCTCCATGCCCCACACATGCACGCACACAACACACACATGTGCATGCGCTGCATGCACACAATACAGCTTGCCCCAGAACGATTGATTCTGCATTTGGCTGAAATAAAATTTGAAAACCATTCCATGGAGGTAATATGATGTGGAACGCTTCAGGCCCTGGAGACCAGCTTCCTGGCTTTGAATCCTAGCTACACCCATAACTATGCGATCCCTGGGAAGGTTTACAAAAGAAATTCTCTGGGCTTTAGTTTTCTCATCTATAAAAATAAAGATCGTAACAGTACATTTCTCATAGGGTTGAAAATGAGGGTCGAATAATATTTCCATGTATCCGATAATACATGGAAAGTTTTTTGAACAGTTTCGGGCGCACAGAAAATACTTAATAAATGTTGTAGTACATTAACAATAATTATGATTCTAATTGCCACCATTAATGTCATACTATATTAAGATTTCAAAATTTTAAACACCGAAGTAATAGAACTAAATATTAATTAACTTAAGCAGCATCCATGAGAGAATTTTCTTGGAATGTGTAGGAAAGCTGTAAAATTTGGCGCTCCCAATTTGATAAAATCAGAAAATGACTTGGCGTGGTGTTCCATCACAATGGGAGTTTGTGGCTCTTCAAATCTCCCGATCACTTACATCCATCTGCCTTGATGTTTGCCTGTGATGTATGATGGGCCATGTGAAAATCTTCAGCTAGGTAGACTGAGGAGCGGATACACTCCTTTTTACACTTAACAGTCATTTGGGTTCTACCATTAGTTTGGTATCTGCGTGAAACAATATTCGTAGGATAGGTGTAAAATCTTAGTTTCTATTCTTCTGGAAACCAGACTCATTGAGAAATCAATTTAAAACTACAGATTGAAAAAAATAAAAAATAAAAAAATAAAACTATGGATTGCTATTCTCAGTGGCAGATACGATTGGACTACTGTTTGCTATCAGGAAGCCTGATTCAGGATGCAATTGCATACCTCTGGGCATCCAAAAATAATATCTACATTTGTGTGACGCTTCTTTATCAGTTAAAAGAACTCATAAGCTCTCTCAATATTCTTACAAATATTTGGATTTTACTTAAATTCTATGGACAACTCACACAGAGTCCACACTTCAAACGTATTTCAGTCATGTGCTTACCTCTAGTTTCACATCTTGTAGGATTTCCCGGGTAAAATAAAGCATTCAGTTGGCTGGATTTTCTCTCTGGAGGGAAGGAGAATTATAAGAACAGAGACATAGCCCTGTGAGCCAGGCTAGGTGTTTGAGGTGCATTAACTTATTTAATTCCCGTAACAACCCTATTTATAAACCCATTTTATCGGGGAATACACTGAAGTGTAGAAAGGTTAAGTCACATGCCTCAAGTGCCATAGCTCAAGGAACCAGGATTCAAAGCCAGTCAGACTTGCTCCAAATCTGGGTTTTTTTTTTTTTTAATTTTTATTTATTTATGATAGTCACAGAGAGAGAGAGAGAGAGGCAGAGACACAGGCAGAGGGAGAAGCAGGCTCCATGCACCGGGAGCCCGATGTGGGATTCGATCCCGGGTCTCCAAGATCGCGCCCTGGGCCAAAGGCAGGCGCCAAACCGCTGCGCCACCCAGGGATCCCCCAAATCTGGGTTTTTAATCACTTCGTTATTTTGCCTCTCACCATGACATAAAATAGTAGATAAATAAGTAGATAGGAAGGGAGGGAGCGAGGGAGGGAGGAAAGAAGGCAGGCAGGCCAGAGGGAAGCCTGATGATTGGTTTTGGTCCAATTGTCCCATCATCATGTCTCATCTCATTGTAGTAACTCCAGGTGTAGATTACTTTTGATCGTACTTTCTCAGTCAATATCCAAACATTTTGATCAAGTGGACGATCTCGTTTGCAGTTAAATCTTAAAAAGAAATTCTTGCTAGTGCTGTTGAGCCCTCGTGATGTCTCACTTCTCTCCCTCACTTCATCTCCATTCAATGAAACATTATAATTTAATTCTTGTTTTCTTTCTGACTTGAGTATAAATATTTCTCCTGTAGTTTCAGTTAATTATAGTTACTGCTGGCACTTCTGGTGAATAGCAATCCCTGACCAAAATAAGGCGTCTTTTCTCACTAGAAGAGAATTTCCCTGTTTCTGTTGAAGCTGTCTAGTGATTTCATCAAGGGTCTTTTACTTAAGGTTAAGTGTGAAGAGCCCCTGTTCCACTGAAGTGAAGTCACAGCTCTGGGTCGGAAATTACATTTTTTTTTTCTCAGCTTTATTTAATTCTGTTAGTTCTTCTGTAACACAGATGAATGAATGCCCTTTTAAATGCCTTTTAATAATTTCATATGAAAGCAGCATTGATCACTAACATTAATCTCCCTCATAGAGAGGTGTAATTCATTAATTCTTAGTGATTTATTGATACCATTTTAATAGTAATGTTGAATTTTTTTCTGAAAGTAGTAACTTTTTCCCTAAATATACAGCAGAATATGACTGCACATTTACCTTTATATAATGCATGTAAGAATTCTTCTGAAATAATCCAGTTATTTGACATCTGAATTTAGAGCAACTGACACTTAGATGTGGGAATGATTTGCCCAAGGTCATGTCTAAGAAATTTGTATTAATTTTCAAATTAAAACCGTAAGGCTCTCCAACATTAGTCATATCCTGAATCACTTCATAAATGAAGAAGGCTAAGAGAGATCTGAACTCTAATTTTTAACTCTGCCATGATTGAAAATGTTAAGTTTAAGTGAGAACCCAAATACGGTTTATCGTGTAATTTCTCTAATAAGGATTTGAAATATTTCTTAATTGGGGATTAGAAAATAGTCATCCTCGATATTGATGGTTGAAGTCTGGCCCAAGCCTCCAGTTCCTTTCCTGTGAAATGAGCCAGGATGAGCCAGCACGTCACTGGCACTCTGTGATTCTCCTGTAACGACAGGCCGGGCAAGGAAGTACCTCAGTATTAATTCCATATACACGTACCACCGGCCCTAAGTGACTGCCCTGATTCTCAATCACTCAGTCTTAACAGGCACAGCCTTTAAAACCCTAATGACGAAAAAGATGGTGACGCTGGAAGTAAAAACACCAATTAACCAAGCTAATGTTCCCAGAAGAGAACATGAACTCAGTTTTCCTTTAACTCCTGTAGAATCTCTAGTTAACACAGAGACCTAGACCCTGAGGAGTTTGAGGTCTTGGGCAGGTAATCTTCATAATTGTGCAGCAGTATTTTAAAATCACACTTAAAATAATATGTATTATCTAAATAACATATAAATAGAGTCTCTCCAAAAATTTTGCCATGCACGGAGTAGTTCTCTTTTGCATCGACTCAGTGCTAGAAGAACCAGGTTGCTCGCAGCGTTAGCCTTTTTATATATTTCCTTACCTACTACCTTTACTGTTTTGAAAATTCACCAAAAGTATACGTTTTAATAAGTATGTTCCAGATATTTACACTGCTTTTTCCTTTTTGAAAAGTTCCAACCTAAAGGGATTCTCATATGTAATAAGATAGACTGTTCCCAATGCATCCACTCAGTGCTTTTTGCAGACTTCTGAGTGCTTCCCAGTCTAAGGTCAGTGATAATTGGGATCATTCCTAGCCAGATTAAAGTTTCTTACACAGTATTTCCAATATTTTATGAAACTCACATTTGTCCCCAGTGTAGTTATTTTGGACACTGCGCATATATATTTTTTTAATCAGAATTAGTATCTCTGAACTATCATCAGCCCCTAGCATCCAGTTCCTGCTGGTCAACCACTGAATAGAAATGTTCTAAGAAACATGTTTGTTTCTTTTCTTTTTTCTTTTTTTTCTTTCTTTCTTTTTTTTTTTTTTTTTAAGGATTTTATTTATTTATTTGAGAGTATGAGAGAGCACGAGTAAGGAGAAGGAGGAGAAGCAGGCTTCTTGCTGAGCAGGGAGCCCGATGCAGGGCTCAACCCCAGGACACTGGGATCACGACCTGAGCCGCAGCCTAAGTGACTGAGCCACCAGGCCCCCCTGTTTATTTTCTTTAATGAAAATAATTAACCAATTACCATTTTTATTGAGCCTCTTATCAGTGTCTTCAGCACAGTGGTGAGGGTAAAAAGAGGTAGTGCAAGTGAATGACAAGATCATAAGGGTGTTTGAGTGCTAGTTGACAACTTAACTAGAGACCGGTTAGTGCATGGATTAGGCCACTACAGGGACCCCAGGCCCTGTGCAACACTTGGTGAAAATAGTAAATATGACACGATCCTGGCCCTTTTAAGAAATTCCATCTGGTGGCAGTGGTGCTGGGCTCTGAGAATCAGATGAAAGCCATTAAGTGTCTCTGTTGTCATGAGGTTCGAGGTTCCCTTGAAGCCCATCCAGACTCTTCAGGAGCTGATGACTGCTGCCAGGAACCTGACCACCAGGTGGGCGAGCTGTAACAGGCGTGAATGAGCGACCTGTCACCTGAGATTCAAGCAACTTTAAAATAATTTCAGACCTTTTCTTTGGACAGTGACTTAGCTACTGGTTGACCTCTCTAGACTTCTCTGGTTGGCATGCTTGTACCACTATTTCCAGAGTTCTCTTTTGAAAACACAGTTTTAATCCTTGTCGCCCGTGCTTAAGAACTTTCTGTGGCTCCCGGCCGCCAGTAGCAGCAGTTTGCATCCTTTTTTTCCCCTTTATGACAAGCGTGATAGATGATGAGTGCTATTCATCTGGGCAGCCCCATTCACGTCCACTGCTTGTGCCCAGAACTGCTTGCAAGTGTAAGCGTGCCCACTGTAACCCTGTCGCCCTTCTCTTCCACTCAAGAAGGCGTCTCAAAACACGTGAGTGAGAATGACATTCTCGTGGGCTCTCATGTATTTCAAACGTAAATTATTCTCAAACTCTGTGCTCTCCTGCTACTAATACTGTACTTGCAGCGGGCCTCAAGATGAATCCTCGTAGAGATCAAGACCCCACAGCTCAGACTCACAGTCATTCGTTGTTAGAGCCATACTCCTTCCGTGGTATAAGGTACATTTTCCAGTCTAAACTAGATCTCCTGCCTGCTGCCCCCCGAGCCCTGCCTGGCCATACACGGGTGACTCTGCAGATTTCCTAAAGGCCTTGAAACTTTTCCTGCAGTCATAAATGTCCCCAGTTTGGACCTTTCTGACCAAAATATTCTCTACCCGCTTCTGTACCCGGTGAGCCCTGACCCCCCTGTGAGTGCAAACAGGGGACCTCCCAGGTCTGGCCTTGACCCTAGCCTCTCCCACCCAAGCCCCGGCGAGGGTTACAGACCCTTTCCTGTCTTCCAGCACGACACTGTGTCCTAGGTATTTGGTTTCTGGTTTGTTTTGTTTTGTTTGTTTTTTTCTCATTTTATTCTACATGTCCTCCAAGGTCAAAAACCATCATTTTATTTCCTTGAGTTCCCAGAGTCAAGCATAATGCCTTAACGTAGACCGTACACTTAGGGAATACTTGTTGAGGATGCTTCTAGCAAAAGTGGTAGCCAGAACTGATCCAGGCATTCGGGTGTGCTGTCTCATTAATTTTTATTGAAGAAAAAAAAATTACACGTGCAAAGGTAAAGAGACTTCGAGGGAAGCGGTACTATTTCCCTAAGTACAGTTGAGGAAATTGCTTCTAAGTGTTTATTCTCATAGCAGCATCCTCTCCGGCTTTCAGAAGCTGACGACACAGGCCCTGCCGTCTGCAGTGCCTGCCTCTGGGGATGCCACGGCCTGTTGCCACGTCCTCCGGAAGATGGGAAGGAGGAACGGGGCTCCAGGAGCTTCCTTTCTACCTCTCGGGGTCCCTGCCGAAGCTTTCGACTCTGCTACAGTAGATCTCACAGTATCTTCAAAATTTTGCATCCTCCATTAGTACAGCTAACCCGCAGAGCGTGCCTCTTTATTCACCAGCACGTTTATAGAGGGAGATCGCACACCTGCACCCAGATGGTCTCTAAGCCTGGGTGTCTCCTGGCCAGAAATGAGAGGAGCTTGCAAATCATCCAGCCACGGACTTTGTGTTCCCCTGGCCTTCTGCTAGGCAACGGTGAAGTAAAGCGAGGAAAGAGTGTCTTCCCATTCCACTCCCGTTCGGAGAAACGCGGTGGGTCTCCTTTACAGGTTCCTGGGGCAGGAGATGATCCGCAGTGGCGTATTGTAGGGCCTGGAGTACGTTAGACATGCATACAGGGTCCTGCCCGTGTTGCTCTTTATTCACCTACTGTAAAGGCTTTGTATTCAAAGGAGGCCGTCCATGCTCCCGTATTTCCCCAAAATAGGGATTTCACAGAAGAATCTTGTCAAGAAGAAAGGAGTCTCAGGTTGGTCTGTTAACAAGAAACCAACTGAGGGGAAGCTGTGTGTGCAGGCATGTTTGATCCACAGGACCAGCGGACATGCAGTCCCCACGCGGGTTCGCAGGCACTAACTTTGGCTCCTGGTTCGGGAAGCTGCCCAGCATGTGCATGTGGTGTATCTATGCAGAGCACGGCTTGGTTTTTGTTTTCCTCGCATCTAGTGACGTAACTGCATGAGTTTCTTCCAACCCCCGGTGAATCTTCATGAGCTTATTATACTAGCTTTCCTTTTTACACCAAATGTGTGGGTTTTTCTTTTAGATTTCCATGTCGAAGAAGCACTGGATTGGCCTGGAGTATACCTGCTGCCAGGCCAGGTTTCTGGGGTGGCTCTGGACGCTAAGAACAACCTGGTGATCTTCCACAGAGGCGATCATGTCTGGGATGGAAAGTAAGTAATATTTTTTTCCTTCAAGGAGTGGGACCTGACAATAAATACAGCATGCATCACTCTTTGTGGAGCTAAGCATAATCCTAAGGGAGCTAACCCGGGTTCTTTTTGAGCTTCGTTTTTGTGAGCAGACCACATTTACTCTTTGAGTGCCTGACTGTGCTAAGTAGAGAAAGGAGGTCCTGTGCATTTAAAAACAAATGAGAATAGTTTCGCCAACTAGTTTGTGGAAAGAAGGCAATAACAAACCGTCTGTGATCCTGCCTGCTGCTTATTTTACTCCCTCCTCCTTGGAGCCACCTTCAGATTCGTAGGGAGAAGGGAAGGTAAGTCAGTACACTGCTGAGGCATTATAAGACGTCAGAGAAAATGCATCATGAGAAACGATCCGCCAAGAAAAGTTGTCAGTTGACTGCAATACAGCACTGTGCTATTTCTGGGTATGTGCGACGTCAAGAAGCATTCTAGGACGATTGGACTCTCCTTCTCCATCAGACCCCGCTCCGTGGCAGTGGTGACACTTGGCCCTCTGAAGATGATGCTTGAACCAGTTTGGCCACCACGTGTGTAGAGAGAGAGTAGCTTGGCCTTCACATTTTCAGAGATTCGTTTTATTACTCAAATTTTCTCTTTTTAAGAGCACCCAAGACTGAAGGACTAATTTCCCTGCTTTTCCTTCTGGGTGTCTCTTTCCGAGCTTTTATTTTACCTTCCGCTATCTCCTTGGAAGGATTTTTGGGAAAAATGTCCATCTATCTAGCCTTTATTTTCTTCTGTGGGCCTGCCACTCTTCTAAATGTTTACGTAAACCACCTCACGCAGCCCGGCACTGTTGCTGTCCCCATCATGCACATTTTCCAGATGAAGAGATCAAGAGAAGGGAAGTGTTTCTTGCCCCACATCTCAGAGTTAGCTAGTGGCAAGGCCATGCTTTGGCCCCTTCCTGTCTGACTCCAGGGTGGGCCCCGGTACCCACTGTGTGATACTGCCTTTTATGGGATTCTGAGTACATTCACATGATTATTTTGTTAAAAGCTTGCTCCCCAATTTAGCAGGTTGTGTTAAGTCTCCCGAATAGTGAATATCCATTTATTTATTTGTTTGTATCACAAATTTACATATGAAGGTAAAATCTCAAAATACCAATTAATTGCAACGAATCTTCTCCTTTCAAGCGTATGGCCTGTAGGGTCTCACTCATAAAACGGAGGACCTCCAGAGAGTTCAGTTTTTTTTTTTTTTTCCTTCCATTTTCAGAGATACTGATTAAACTTCTGCTAATGCTAAACCTGCTCTGCCTCTGTACACGGATGGAGCTTTCTTTGTGCAGGTGGAGATGGAATGCAGTCAGCATCTCACAACAGATTGCTAGCTTTGGTATTGTTTAATTGTCCTTTCCCGTTGTCACACTGGAAAATGGAATCTGAGAAAGAAATCACTTCAGGGTTCAAAGCAATCGAACTCAATATTCCTATTCATACATCTTTGTTACATCTTCTTAGTCATTATTGAACATCTAATGGTATTTTAACAAGTGCTTTTTAAAAGCAAACTGTTTCTATTCATTGTAGCATATTCTTCGTTTTAATGAATATTGCTACATTTTCTGCATGGGTTTCTAGCCACATTTTACCAGAGGAGAAAATTACAGCGTCATTTTCTCCCATTGATACTGTTTCAGCTGGCTAAAGCTGAATTGGATAAAGTCCAATTCTCCATTTTCATGTGATACTCCCTCCAAGCCAACAGCAGAGGCTGGAACAATCTAATATGAGAAGAGATCGGGACAGGCCAGCTCGGGGTGGATGATGATGACCTTGGGGTAGGAAGTAAGAGCCACAGATAGACCATTTTCTGTGACTTCCATGTTAGTCCTCGCCAAAGAGCTGCTTTTTCCTGGCATCTGGCTTTCATCTAGAGAACCAATATCATGGGCAAATAGATTCCGGTTTCATTTGCCAAAGCCCTGGTGTGTTTATCCCAATAAATGGCACCAACAAAAAGGTGTTTGTTAAAAATACAAGACTTCTTCAGAGCAGATGCACTGCTTTAACTCATTAACATCTCTGTTTCTTCTTTCTCAGTTCGTATCTTTCACATGTAAGAATTTTGTTACCTCTCTTTCCTTGCATCTCGTATATTGCCCGTTGGCCTCCAGCAGCCTTTTTAAGCCATGGTTGCCGGGAAGTTCCTCTTCCAGAACTCACTTCTCTGCTTTTTAACCACTGTCTGCTTTATTATTCTATGAGGAGAATTAGAAGTGGATGACTCTGTTACATTTTAGAAAAATAGATTTGGATTTGTGGGTTCTGCTCTTTGAACTGACACGCGTGGCCGTCCTGCATACATAAGGCCCATTATATAAAACAGACAAAATACATAGTTTTTGTTCTCCCTCACTAAATATCCAAGGATTGTAAAAAAGAAAAAGTGCCTGCCTGAAGAATTTACAATGTGCTGGTAAGAGACAATGGACGTTAACAATTGGGTGGAAATTGCGTTCTTGTTGCTACCACTGTTTGAAGAGAGTAGTGAGAAATCCTGTATTAATCTCCCTTAGAACTTTTCCCATCCTGATGCATCGCATGTTCACAAAATTCTAGAAGGCCAGAGCTTGCTCTAAATCAAATCTAAGCACTCTGTATCCCCTGGTTTTTAGTATGAGATCATTCTTTAACTATCACGTAGCGCTTGGCATTAATAATCCCTAATTAATACTTAGTATCCTGCGCTCTTTGCTATCATCGTAGCAACTGTATTTTTAAGTACTGTCTTTCCCTATTGCTGCCTATTTTCCGTGATCACCCCCATACTCTTCTGTTTGACCACACTAATTAAGCATGGCAACCAAACTGAAACAATAATAATAAAAATAATTTAACCTCCTGAAAGGTGATTGTCATTCCCTTTCTTTATTTGATTTCCATTCTCTTTCCGGTCTGTCCCTTGCTTTAATGTGGCTTCTGTAAGAAGCTGCTTCTCGCTGAAATAAGAAATGCCTATTAGCAGCAGGGCGTAATGAAACTTTTAAGAGCCTCTGGTCCGTCCTGGTGTTAGGGCAGCATCACAGCTAGAGCACTTTCAAGTTTAAATGCCTCCCAGCAGGAGTGGGGTAGCTCCTGCCTCAGTACCAGCTGTTCCTGGGTCTCTGTCTTAAAATCATGACTACTGTCAAGTCTTGCTTTTTGGCCTTTCTTTTATTCCTCTCAGCTATGGTTGTCGTTCCACTATGCAGGACTCACGTCGCAAACCCACTTAAGTAAACCATGGGTTTTACTCTTAATTTTTAGGTGTTAAGAGTTGTTTCCTTTATGTCATTTTTTTTTTTCTCGTGGAGTTGGACCCATCCAAAAGGGTCCCAAAGATATTGGAAGCTGTACCACTTGGAACCCCGACACAAACTAGCTTAGGAAAAATGGAAATGTATTTTGTAAAGTAATTGTACTTATTATTGTAATTGTAATTTGTATAAGTGAAAACTTCAAGGGTGTGGTAGTCCAAAGGACATCACCAAGATCCATTTTTTAACACATTTTTCTCCTTCCTGGGAGAAATGCTTCCTTCCTGGGCCCTGATTTGATCCCTCTCTCTGCTTTCAGCTTCAGAATCACATTATCAGACTAGTCTCACGGAAGAGGAGACTTGTGTCCCTGACAGGTCAACAGAAAACCCTTCCATTGAATCTTCTAGCATATTTTTTGGTCTGCCTTAGGTCAACACATCCTCCATCTCCAAATGGGTCATTGTGGCATAAGAATGATATCCACTCTTTGGGTTTAGCCTAAAGTTTTTTATTCTGTGCCTGGAATGTGAGCATAGGGTTGACATCATTGGAAGCAAACGGGCTGAGAGTGAGGCTCAGAATGTTGGGTTGACCACGCAAACATTGAGGTTTCATTAGCACCACGTGAGGGAGTAGCCACCGGACACCCAGAAAGCATCTGTGTACCAGAGAGCTCCTCTGCCATTTCCCGCACAGCCATCCAATGCTTGAGCTCTCAGTGCTGGGAAAATCCACGTATTACAAGACATTCCGACTGTGGGGCTCACCTGGGTGTTACAAAGTTCTACACTATGTTAGGCTCAAATCTGAGTCTTCTAACTCCACCGTCGTGACACTAATGCAGGATGAACTTACTCCCATTTATCCGCGGCAGTTACTTACATATCTGAAGGAAGTCTTATCTTCTCCAGCCTAAGTATCCTCAGGTCCTCAACCAATCTTTGTGCTGACATGATACCATCATCTGAAGGCTCTCTAATTGATCATCCTTTGAAGTGTTTGGTTGAGAAGTAGCCACAGTACGTCACGTATTACCTGATCCACAATGCAATTACTGTCCTTACTGTGTATTTTAGATATCGATGAGTGTAAAAGGATTGTATTCACTTTTATTCAACTCTCATTACCATGTGTTGAATCCACTAAATTCTTCCAATATATTGCATAAAATTGTGCTCAAGTTTTTTGCTGGAAATTTAAACTCACGTAGTGTTTTTTAAATACTGAATTTAAGACTTTATTGCAGTCACATTTCACCTCATTAGATTTAACAGTTTACAGATATTATTTTATTCTTAATTACCCTGAGAATGAGCGGTCCCCTTCAGCCTTGTATCAGGTCTTGTTTGAGGAGCATGCCTTTGAAATCTTCATAAACGTTGTTTATAAGACTTGAGTAGTTGAAAGGTTGACTTAGCGAGTTTTGTTCTTGGAGGTGTGGTCTTCTGGGAATCTGTCCCCATTTGCCCCCCAGACAGCTTACAAAACATCCCTTCACCAGTGGTTTATGGGATCTTGCTGAGATCTCTTGTCTCAGAGATCTGTCTGCATCGTAACTTTCAGAAAAATCAGCTCAAGATTTGCCCCACTTTAAAATAATGCCTCAATTATAAAGTATTTTTCTTAACTTTGATATTTTTACCTCAATTCACAGGAATTTTTTGTATTGTATAACAGGTCTACTTAGGCAACTAAAGTTTTCTGGAATCTCAGTTATCTGCTTGAGGTTCTGCTTTTACATCTGCAAATTCTTTCATACTTTAAGAATTGAGTGAGCCTGGAAAACAGAACTCAAAGTGACTGAACGGTACCTTGGTACCTTCATAGCTGACAGAAAATTATCAGGAGTTCTATAGAAAGACTGTTTCCATATTCTAGCTTTCTCACTCACGTTGCCATATGCCTCTTATTACTCAATCCATTTTCTTCCAGGCTTTTGTCACTTTCTCTAGTTCTTCGTTATGTGACTGTCCTTTCATCTCTTCTGCATGCACACATTAAATTTGATAACTGGCAGGGAGATTTCCCATTCTAGTGACATCGATCCTAGGAAGAGAAAACCATTTTTTTTTAAAGACAGGAGACCTGGGCTTGAATCTTGGTTACCATCTCCTAGTTCTGAGATGTGCATGGAGATGTTTGCACTCCCTTACCAGCAGCTCCCTACTTCAAAAAATGAGGTCTTTAATAAGTGCCTCATTCTGTTGAGTAACAAAAAGCACTTTGTCAAGCAGCCGGTCCTCAGTGGCTTTACTGACCCAGCAAAGCCCAGTGCCATAATACCTAGTTCTGTGTTCTTTTCATCCCTATTTGTTTTGTCTCCAGTGCTGGGTCCATTGGGCGCTGAAGTCATACTGGTTTCTTTGCTGTTTACCTCTTTTCCTCATGACAGGGATTTTTTGCAATGTGTACATTTCCAGAACTAAGTGTTCTTAACCTAGTATTTAAGTATATTGCAGTTAAAGTCTCTGGCCTTTATATAGTATATCTTTGCTTTCCTAACATTGAGGGAACCTTTCCACTTATTTCCTCACTTGAAAACTTATGATTCTAACAAACCATTAGAGAGGGTGGGTGGTGGGGGAATGGGTGAAATAGGTGAAGGGGCTTACAAGTGTACTTACCTTGATGAGCACTGAGTAATGTACAGAAGGGTTGAATCACTATATTGTACACCTGCAATGAATATAGCGCTGCATGGTAATTACCCTGGAATTAAAATTAAAAAATAAAGAAAAAGCAAAAGAAAACCTATGGTTCTTTTATACAATATATATAATTACGACACTGTATTATTCTCTCCTCCTCGGTTGCTGTTACTTATTTGGCATTCCCATAATTTTGATTGATGGCACAAAAGTTTATTTTCTCCTTACTCTCATTTCTTTCTGTGTGTGAATATAGCAAAGCATTTCTTCTCAGCCTTATCTAAACTGTTTGATTAGCTGCTAATGTGCAAAATCATTAAGGGGGGATTCAAACTGCTAAAATAAGGAACCGATGAATTCCAGCCTATAGGCCGCAGTTCAGACTCTTAGGCTGAGTGCTTTTTCAGAGAGGCAAACAAAAATCAGCAGGGCTGCGGGCACTGTGTGAAATTTGCAGGGTACTATTATATTCTGTAAAAAAGTTAAATGTAGTTGAAATAAAGACCTCTCAGCAGCATGTAATGTGGGGGTAGCTGCTTTAGAACATGAAATAAACAGCATACCATAGCAACGGTATATCCAGCTCTGTAATCTGACATCCATTTATGAACTGTTCAAGGGGTATCTTTCTTTGAATTATAGAACTTTATAAACTACTTTGAGTTGCACGAAGCTCCAACTATCCCAAAGGAAAAGATTAAGACTGGTCAGCCGGTCAATTGAATGGCTGTGTCCTGATGTGGGAGCCAGGTACTGAAGTATGGTATGCTTCAGTTTTATCAGGCTATACAGTAGGTACTATTGCCATGCTACAACACCACTATTATTAGCTATCAGTAGTGGGTCAGAACACTATCAGTATATCAAGTGTACAGCCCTTGGGAAGAACTATGAGGACTTGGTAACTGTCCATATTACTAACTCCCAAGTGGGAGTGAAGTACAGAAACAATATACTAATATGTTCCATGCCCAAGCACATAAACTGCAAGAAAAATGAAAATTTTAGGAACTACAACAGGGAAACAGAAAGCTAAATATGATCAGTGGATTTTTAGTCGTATCAATATCCTGGTTGTGGTGGTGTACTGTGGTTGTGCAAAATGCTACCTTTGAGGAAACTTCTCTGTGTTATTTCTTGGAACTGTTTGTGAATCCACAATTATGTCAAAATTTCAATTCAAAAAAAAAAAAAGGAAATGTTTTAAACTCCTTAAAAACATACCTCTCATTATTTAGATTGCCATTGTGCTATTATAAAGTACTGAAATGTTCTTGAAAAATGAGAAATATAGCATAAGCCTTAAAACATAATGAAAGAGGAGACTATGACACATCAATGTGAACCTTATAGCGTACTATGAGTCTTAGATATGTAGAACTCAAGTTATCCAGTATCACAGACAAGTTGGCAAAAAGAGAACATTGGTGGTTGAATGCAGTGCCATTGTTTTCTAGAATAGTTATTTTTTTTAGTACAGAAATTCGTGTTTAAAATAGTTTCAGATACAAAATAAACTCAGTTTTCATAGTTTTAAAGAGTTATGTCATATTTGTCCTTTCTCAGTCTCGTAGGATTTAATAAGACCTTGTATATTCTTACACTGGGTCTAGTAAAATTTCACATTTCAATTTAAAAACGATCCCATGAATAGCCTATGAAATCTGCTTTGTCAGTGATACTACTTCTATTTCATAAACTCTGGTATTTTTTTTTCCCTAGGGATTGCTGTGTGGTTTTAACTACACATAATAGCATATGTAAACAGTATTACTTAAGTTTTAGGTTGACAAAGCTGAATCAATATTTTGTTTTCAATTGAATGCATCATTAATAAGAACTACTTCAGGGACTTACTGTTATCTTTCATGAAAGATGTTCCCAAAAGGCTGTAACAGTCAAGAAGTTCAAATAATTGTGTGATGTGTATTTTTAATGGCAAGAGAATGTTATTTTGAAATTTTTATTCTTCCGCCGGGACTCTGTGTAAGTTCCACAAAAATCACAACCCACCAATCAATCAGTATGTGACAGATTTGGTCACTTTTTTGCCTTTACAAATTGCAAATGTATCTCCATAAATATTTAATATTGTTCAGATTCTTCTTTTGCTTATGCAATTGAGCTAGAAAATAGTAATAGTTTTTTTCACAGCTTTGTCCCATTCTATAAAGGAAATTCTGTTACAGAAATATTCATTGATCATCTGCAAAATATTAAATATTTTATGTATATTCTTCTATAGACGCACAGATACATGTGATTCAACTTTGTTTTTTGAAATCTAGTCTCTTGATGTTTTGTATATTTCTCTCACTGTTCCATAAGCTTAGATTACAGGATTTTTATCTTTGTCACTTATCGCAAACAGGAATGGAAATAAGTACAGTATCTGTGATCATTATCTATTTAAGGACATATATTAGCAATTCATGTAGAAATATAAATTAAAAAAATATACAAACATGTATGTTCATAGTATTTTATAACCTGGAAGATAGAGTTTAAAAAGCAGAAATTGTCATGTTTGTTTTAGTTTTTATTATATAGTTGTCCATTTTGTACCTATAGAATAGCTGCTTTATGGAAGTTTTATGTTTCTAAGCATATTTTTGTTTCAAGAATCAGTTGTGTTTTATATTTTTAAAATATTTTGAGCATTGTATCCTACATCTTTATATAATATGTATTTGCACGTTGTACAATGGCAAACATATTTTTGATCACGACCATCATTTACACTTTCCTTATTACAGTATAAGTTAAAGTATGTTATGCTTTCTTTTGTAGTTTGGAAGAAAATAGCTACTGAGTTAAAATATTTTGCGGAGCTCTGAAAAAAAATAGTTGAGAGTTCTTGGTAGTATTTTTTAAACTCTCATGTGAATAAGAATCCCCTAGGGGGGAAAAAAAAAAGAATCCCCTAGGGATCTTTTGAGAGTACGGATTTCACATTCGGTGGGTGTGAGACCTTACGTCTCCAGGCAGTTTTGTGTTGTCGCTCCACTGACCGCTCGGAGTGGCACAGCTCTACAGGCTAATGGTATTTACGTGATAACATGTAGACTGTCATATATATTGCTGTACGTTTGTGTAACCAAACAGAAGTGTGAAGGACAAACCATGAAATCAAAGTTTAAGCTCTTGATTCTGTATTTCCAATCAAGTGAATGGTCTGCATTTCTCAAGTTCGTTGACATTTCTCATTGACTTATTTTCCAGTCTAATGCCTTTTTCTTTTCTTTTCATTTCTAAGCTCTTTTGATAGCATGTTTGTTTACCAGCAAAGAGGACTTGGGCCCATTGAAGAAGACACTATCCTTGTCATAGATCCAAATAATGCTGCAGTACTTCAGTCCAGTGGAAAAAATCTGTGAGTGAAATTACTTATGTTGTTATTAAGGCTTGTGCTACATGCATTTTGTTAATATGTAGCATTGGTTCTGGTTTTGGAAAGGGTGTATCCTACAGTGCTGGTGGAAAAACAAGAGACTGATTGGGCCCTCCCATCTTTCATTTTCTAAATAGATGGTTCTAAACCCAAATGAAATTAGAATCACCTGGAAAGCTTAAAAAGAAAACTAGATTGAGATTTGGTCTGGGATGGGGCCCAGGCATCAAATTAGTACTTTTAAACCTCCCCCAGGTGATTCAAATATGTGCTCAAACTTCATAGCACCATAGATACTCATAGCTAATGAAGTGAGTTGCTGGTCAGCTTAGATCTGAAGATTCAAAAAATTTTTTCAGCATAAAAGTGACATAACCAAAATCATCAAGTAATCGACATTAAGAAAAAAGTCTTCTTTCTTCTGATCTCAAAGTGAAAACTAAACAAATGTTATTTCTAGCTTTCCTTAGCATGCATAGGTAATTTGGCTTTGAAAGACTTACTATTTGGTCTTATTCCTAGATGACATTTGGCAACCAAAAAAAATATATATATATTGGCTGATATTCATGGTCACTGAATGGGGCACCTGCTTACAGAGTGTCCTCAACCATTTTAACCTGGCTGCTTCAGGAACTATCCCCTGCTCCATCTGCTTAGGCAGAGGAAAAGCCAGGGAGTCATCCACTCTGAGCACGGCTGCATATGAAGATGATAATAATTAGATTTTTTAATAGGATTCTAGGATGGCGAGTCAGGGGCCAAATCCTAATAGGAGCTCTACCACTTAGTGTGTCTGAGCCTGTCTTGGGGCTTTACCCATGAATCAGAAGCATTCTCTTTCCAGAAAGGAATCAGAGGAAGGGAGAGCAACTGCTGCCAAATGAACCTGCCCAGCGGTGGGGTGTCTGCTGAAAGCAAATCATAACCCTCGCATCCAGTCACCAACACACAGAATCTAGTTCAGTTAATTAGTCAAGATCAGTGTGTTCCAGTCTTGGCTCATGCGGAAAAAAATCTGCGGTGTCAACGCCATGGTTAAGGCTAGAAGACAGACAGCTTGTGGATTGTCAGATGTCACTTGATCACAACCACATGAAGATCTTGCCCATGTGTTTGTTAATTCTAAGTTCCTTAAGCCTGTGAGTTTACAGTTAATTCTCGTACTCAGATCATCCCAATTGATTTGTTAAATAGATTAACCTTCTCTAATGATTATTCAACACACCACTCTGCTTAGATGAGCATGTCTGCTGGAAGGTGTTTCCTTTGGGTTTTACTGTCTTTAATATTAATAATTTAATATTTTATATTAATACAGCATTACGTTACCTTGAAGTATGTTGAAGCTATTCAAACTATATAAACCCATTTATATTTTTCTAGACAATTTGCTTTATACACATTTCTAAAAATGTTTATATGATTTTTGAACTCATTTTGAAATTGATGTTATTTGTGTTGTTAATATACCATACCTTGGGGACGCCTGGGTGGCTCAGGGGTTGAGCATCTGCCTTCGGCTCAGGTCATGATCCCAGAGTCCTGGGATCCAGTCCCCCATCAGGCTCCCACAGGGAGCCTGCTTCTTCCTCTGCCTATGTTTCTGCCTCTCTGTGTGTATTTCTCTCATGAATAAATAAAATCTTTAAAAATACACACACACACACAAACACACACACACACCATGTTTTGTAATGACTCTTTGTAATTGTAGGCTTCATTTATAGATTTCTCAAAGATTAAATAAATACCACCTGAGACGTGTCAAGGGCTGTTTCTATTATAACAGGTATTTTCATTTATTTTATATTGGTTATATTGGTCTTTAGTAAGGTGGGTACACATTTATCAATTCATAAATTTACGTTACCTTTATAGATTAATTAGCAAAAAAATTCCTCTCATGTATACTTAGGGAGTAATTATATAATTAAGACAATGGTTTTTATTTTTCAGGTTTTATTTGCCCCATGGCTTGAGTGTAGATAAAGATGGAAACTACTGGGTCACAGATGTGGCTCTGCATCAGGTAATCTTCCATTTGGCAGCTATTCAAATAGAAGTTAATGGAGTTATGCTTTTGAAACGCTCTGGAGCTGTCTGGGCCTTTTTCTGTCGCCCAGTAAGTGGATAACGAGAAAATGGAACTGCCACATCTGAATGTTTCTTTTAGAACTCAGGGCTGGAAGAAGCTAATATGTAAAGAATCAAGTCACCCTGCTGTGTGGGGCTGGCAGGAGGCTTTGGGCCAGATGTGAGGCTTCCCTCTCTTTGCTTTTCTGTGTCCCCAGGTCTTAGTTCTGTTTTATCCCTTGTGTTGGATGTTGTTGTTGTTGTTTTTCCCTAAACCACCTTAATCTCCTATAAATCCAGGCAAGATCTTCAGGTACATGCACGTCTATATATAAAACATCACATTTTTGTTGTTTTTAAAGGAGGTTATGTTTCCACCACAGAATAGCCAGAAGGTCTTCCTCTCAAAAGATGAGCTTTAATATCCATTTTATGAATAGGTGGCAAAGGAGTATGAAAACTAGGGAAAAACTCTGGAACTGAAAGGGCGTAACTACACTGGTCTTCAGACATTATCTCAGTGAACATTAATTGCTCCTGTATTAGCTGGAGAGCATTGTACTGTTAGCCAAGGAGAGACAAAAAAAAAAAGGAAGTGTGAGGTGGGTAGAGCGAGACCTCCAAGTGCTGGTTCCATTTGCCATGAATTACCTGGATGACCTTGAGCAGATCACTTCTGCTCTAAGAGCCTCACTTAAAGAATGAAGGAACCAGACCAAGTGATGATTTTCCGAGTCCCATCCAGTTCTCCGAAGTATCTTCTTCTAAATAAATCCCCTGAAAGCTTACACTCTACTCGCCTGTGAAAGTAGTCTAAGCCAGTCAGTGTGTACCTGTAATAACCATGCAAATTGGTTAAGATTTTTGTTCCTTGTAAAAAAGGTGTTCAAACTGGATCCAAACAGTAAAGGGGGCCCACTGTTAACCCTGGGAAGGAGCATGCAACCAGGCAGTGACCAGAATCACTTTTGTCAACCCACTGATGTGGCGGTGGATCCAGACACTGGAACCATCTATGTCTCAGACGGTTACTGCAACAGTCGGATTGTGCAGTTTTCACCAACTGGAAACTTCATCACACAGTGGGGAGAAGGTAACTCAATAAGACTCTTGATCTCTGATTGTTATTCTTCGCCAGTTATACTAAGAACTAAGGACGGCCACCCCTCACATTCTTGAGGATATAACTGTACTACTGTCCCCTGCAGTGGGAAAAGCAGGGCCTCTGTATACATCCAGTTGGCGATTTTCTTATACACACCCACACCCACACACAGTCTTGCAAGAAGAAAAATGAATGCTTCAACCCAAAAGTGTTGTCCAAATAGGGAGAAAGTCCATAATGCGTTTGTGGGTAAGAGATACTATGGAATAAACTTATAAACTGCTTCACCTTATTTTCCCCCCTGGTTCCAGACATTTCAAGGTTTTACTACCGTGAATTTAGAAAATTAGAAAACCTTAAAGTCAAACTGGGTGATTTTACAAATTGTATATCTGAGGTTTTTCTTTGTTCTGTAGAGTCTTCTAGAAGCAATCCTAAACCAGGCCAGTTCAGCGTTCCTCACAGCTTGGCTCTTGTGCCTCACCTGGGCCAATTATGCGTAGCGGATAGGGAAAATGGTCGAATCCAGTGTTTTAAAACTGACACCAAAGAATTTGTGCGAGAGATTAAGCATGCCTCATTTGGAAGAAATGTATTTGCGATTTCATATATACCAGGTACTTCATCTTTATTTTTTGTGTTTTGCCATGTTACACTACTCTGTCCCTAAAAATTATTTGTCTTATTATTTGTGTATATATGCTCATTTAATGAATTTTTTTCTAAGAGATAGAAGATGCCTTATCAGATGCCTTATCTGATGCATATCAGATCTTAATTATTTTAAAACTGTTAGTGCCTTGTAAATCATTTTCAACTCATGAGACCCCGTTCTTTAAATGGGAATGGGAAAGAACTCAAACTTAACTGTTTGTAATAAATTCAAGAATTGTTCCCAAACATTGATTTTCACTTTTCCTTAATTATGATCATTTGCTCTAGTTATTAAATGATTCATATTATGTCTTCACACATCATCCACAGATGGTGTATCTGTGAAAAAAAAATCAGCATTCAAAATCCTTCTGCTTCACATTTTTTTCAAAAGCGGTGGCCAAGTTTCTTTTTTTTTTTTTTTAAGGTAAATATGGAAAGTAAATGAAGCTTGTATTTAAATGCCAAGAGGAATGACCAATAAAACCCGGAATTTTTTTCTCCTTTTCAAAATAGATTTTCTTGATTTGAAGAAAATCAGAAAAATGATATAAACTTATAGGCTCCAGTTGATTCATATTACAAAATAACTTGCATAAGAGTTTTCTTTAAATCACGAATACTTGAACAACCGAAAATATATTTCTAAAATGCACATATAATTTTTACAATATATTTCATAGATATAAGTGCACCTCTATTAAAGAGCATAGGCTATCTGTAGTCATCACTATTATATTTACGTTTCTCATACTATTAAGGTTGCATATGCCTGCAATCTTCCTAAGCAGCCCCCAGGATATTTAGGAAGTGGAATTTAAAGGACTCAGGTGACCAGATAAGGAGCAAGTTTGGCTTCCACAAGGAATAGGTTATAAAGTAATGAAAGACTCTCATTAATGTCAGTGAGAAAGAAATTCTCTTGTTGGTTTTTACTTCATACTTACAGAATAAGCTTGTCAAGACCATTCATTTAATAAAGAGGGTGGTCAAGTTCATAAGTGAATAAAAATAAATATGAGGAGAAAAACATTAAGAGAGAAGATGAGAGAAAATCTGGTTAAAAACAGAATCTAAGCAAAGACAAAGTGTATTACACAATTGGGCTTCTCTCTACAATCTTGCACAATAGTAATTGATGCAGACAATGCTGATTTTTCTTTTCTTAGTATGTTATGCTAAAGAACCTTTTCTTGAAATACTGAAGAGAAAAATTAAAAGATCTTCAATGGCAGTTCAGTGTGATGTTTATTTTATTGTGTTTTAAGTCTTTAAGACATAATGTTCAATCATCCGAAGTGTTTATTTAACCCCACACATCACAGTTTCTATTATTTTGTATAAGCACTACTATATTAAGAAATAAAATTTTGCTACAAAAACTATTCACAGAATCAATATTAATGGTCTGATTTTTTTAATTAGGAAAAAATAGGTCTTTGAATATCTGAAGTATGCATCTCACAGTTTCAAACTTCAGTTATCTGAAATCAGATGATTCTGTTTCTACAGTAACTTCACTTGCTGCCTTTGTGTATTTTTCTCTGATTCTCCTCATGTCGATAGCATAGCACTTATTTTTTAAACAATCTGCTGTCCCACAATGATTGACTCACTAGGGTGTCTGTGATATCCATGTGTCTCTGTATCTGTATCTGTTCCTGAACCTGTATCATCTGTATCGATATCACTACCTGCGCATTTCTGATTTTACAGGCTTCTTAGGTAGAAAAGGCCTTGCAGCTCCTGGTTTTCTTATTATAAGGGGGTTTGTGTCTTATGAAACCTGTTTGCCCCGTTCCTATTTCTCAAGATAGATTTGCTTAGTGTTTTATTTTTTACTTTTGTTTTCGATTGTAAGGATTAGGCCAACCACCTGAAGTTAATTGTGTAATATACATGCATATATTTGAAGGCCAGTCTTCTCCGTATTTTATATAAAGATTAACTGGATGTATCATCACAGGTTTGCTCTTTGCGGTGAATGGGAAGCCTTACTTTGGGGACCAAGAACCCGTCCAGGGATTTGTGATGAACTTTTCCAGTGGGGAAATCATAGATGTCTTCAAGCCAGTGCGCAAGGTACTCACACACATTGCCTACGTATCAGTGGTCATGGGAATGAACTAAAATATGAATCTTGGCATTCGATTTGTACTTGGATAACTTTTTAAAGCTGTAAGGAAATGTGATAACTTTCTTAGCTAGGTTGGTAGGAGCTTCCTGTAACTATGTTTTATGTAGAATAAATACCCTTGCCGGTTCTTAGACCAGTTTCTTCAGATGCTAAGTAACAGTGTCTGCATTTCTAAGGTTCTTAGTAGACTTTGCACACCAGAGCAGGGTGAAATTCACTGGAGTTGGAATACCAACATCCAAGAAGAGAAGGTACCACAATATGTTAAATTGTACTTTTGTAGTTCTCTCGGATGCAACAGAAATCCCGTTTGCTTTTTGTATGCTTGTTACTGCATTGAGCAACAAGACTTGAAAGTATCACTTTCTGGAATTTATTCAAGTCCTGAAGGGTTGGTTTAGGACAGAGACTAAAGGCTAGTTTTGACTTCGTAAATGGATTACTGGTGCTTATTCTAATAGTGCTTTTTACAAAGCACTGACTAGTTTGGTGTGCCCATTGCCCGCTGTCTCTTCAGTGTACTTTCTGTGCAATATGATTGCCAGAGTGATGAGAACGTTCGCATACGCTGCCTAAATGTGCTTGTGGCAGATCATTTTAGAAAATTCAGCCTGCTAATATGCTGCAAATAAGAGTTATTTTTCAAAACATGTAAAGATATATTGGCTTTACTTGAATCAAAATGTAACTAGAATGAAGCCCGGGACAAACTGTATCTCCATATTCATGACTCTTACAATATTCTTTAAAATACCAAATCTGCTAAATTAAAAAAAAAATCTTTAAAATGCCTCAGAATTTGAGACATCTGTCTTTAGAATACTGACAGCTAGTCTGGGATTTGTCAGAATTCATTCTAGAGAGATTTCTTAAGTATCTACTCTGTGCCCGGCACCATGCTAGATAGACACTAAGGATATGACGGTGAATTGGGTCAAGGTGTAGCCTGCACAGCCTCTCCCTCAAATGGAATTTCAGCAAAAGTTAGAGGATCTGAACTGAACCCAACTGAATCTGAACCAAAGATTGCAATACAAATTCCTTTTTTTTTTTTTTTTGAGTTTCTATTCATACACAACAAATAGGACTTTTTCACACTGTATCACCTGAAAAAGCAATGAGGAATCAAGTATCTAATCATAGTACCCCTGCTGAACGAAATTCATCACATTGAGAACATATATTTTACTTCAGTAGTGTTTCAGATCCTTACTGATTCTCTGATCTTCATTGTTGTGCCCCTTTAAGTTTACTCCCTCATACCTATTAATAAAGCGAGAGACTTAACTTCCTTTCGGGTCTTTGCTTTGTCCTGGCATGCTGTTTGCCTTGATTTTTCTCTTAACGGTGATACACTGTGTCAACGAGGACGTTAACTTTTCATTCAAATATGCATCTAGAAACCAAAGCGATGTGCTACACGAGAAGCTAAATTCTAAATGAGCCTTATTCTCATAAAAATATGAACAGCCATGAATGAAAACCTCAGAAAGCATTGTGCCTGAACACTAGCCCTCAGCACTCAGCGATGAATAAGTCACAATTTGTCAGTCAGTACAGCAAACTTGGAGTCTAACTCCAAGGTGATATGTGCTTTTCCTTTCAATAAACAAGACTTGATATTACGCCAAATGCAGAAATGTGTTCTGTGTTGACTCAGTGAGCTAAAATCCGTTTGTGAATCTCAGAACGGCTGTTTGGTTACCTTCTCAGCACAGAGATTTAATTGGGGTGAAGGAAATCACACGGTGTATCGACTCCTACAAAAGAAGAGATTCTTCCTTCAAAACAAAAGTCAAGTATTCCATGCTGTGTCTGCACCTCTGTTTGTGCCTGCCCACCCACCACTTACTTCCGTGTGCACTTCAGTTCTCCCTTTTCTATTATGTTCTTTAGGAAAGTTTATACCTGAATGTATGAGCTCCCTTTTTATGTCTGTGCAGGGAGGCTAAGACAGTAGGACAATAAGGAGGATGGTTCTATCAAATGGTATCACAGAGGTATGAGGGCAAAAGATTCATAGTCACCTCCCACTTTTGTCTCCCCATAGTCACAGGAAAGACTATGGTCCCTAACATCTGCTTGCATGCACACCCTGCAGGCTGGCATTTTTTTGCCTTCTTACTTTTGCAAGGCAGCTTGTTTGGAAAGGAATGATCCCTGCCACTCCATCTCAAAAAGAAAAGAAAAAAAAAAAAAAAAGTGAGCCCAGATTTATGTTGCTTCTCCAACCAGTGAGCCCAGATTTATGTTGCTTCTCCAACCTTAACAGTGGAGATTAAAATTTACAATATTTGACAATATTTGAGGTCAAAGTTTCACATAAGCAAAATTATGTATCCAAAGCTACAGAGTAAATAGCACAGCTCGACCTTATACACAAGTCTTTAGACCCTAAAATGTGTCTTACCTTTTAATCCCCTGAGGTTGCACGTTGGTATAAACTACAGCATAACTTGGTACAACTTCTTAGAGAACTGTTTTTAAAACTTAATGTCAAGTTTAAACATTATTTGGTGTTAAAGCTAACATAATTAGAATTATGTTAAAGCTAACATAATTACGTTACAGAGAACGCAAATCCCTTATGCATTTTTAAGACAAAATAGAAGATTTTGAGAGCAGGTTGCCATGGGCTGGGTCACCAGATGCCCCAAGGGGGATGCCGTCATTCTTGTCAGTTTTACTTTGTCAGGGAGAAGAAAGAGAAGAGAGAAGAAACCCCAGAAGAGTTTACAAAGCTTGGATGGAAGATCTTTAAATCCATTCAACTCTGAAATCCTCAAGCTTAATCCTAAAGCTTACAATGTGATTTTCTGTTTCAAATGACACAAAGCAGTAAAAAAGTTCATTAGAAAGATTACAGTTGAATGCTTCCAACTACAGCAGAAACAGAGGTCCCTAAATCCTATCCACTGTCCTCCCTCAGAGCCCCCTAACAGCCACAGAATATTTCCAGCAGAACCCTTGGCTCCCTGGATCAGTTTGAGAACCACAGACAGAGGTTTATTGTGACTGTAGACTTGAATTGACCACATACTCCGATTTATTTAAAGGAAAATCCTTAGCCAAAGAGTAGTTCACACACTTCCTCCGCCCCTTACCTTTGTTCTATTGTACTATGTTTCCTATCAGAAAATATGAAGCACTTTACAACCACCCATTTTACAAAGCAGTTCCTAAGAACAGGTTTTTGGTACAGGGGAGGATCTGCCTAGAATTTGCAAGTCTGCTGCCACCTATTGGTTGAACCCAAAATAAGGATGAACATTGAATTGACTGGCTTGTGAGATTCCAACGAGGCAACATTTTGATTTCTGGCTTTCTGTTCTTCTCATGCACATTTGTCGCAGCTCATTTGAAAGTACAAAGGAATGAGCCTCCTTGGCATGGCTGTCTCATTTTTCTTCTCAGTGTGACAAACTGTTGATGATTTTCAAAGTAGCGCAGTTATCTCCAACAGCGTGTGGTCTGTCCCGACTCATTAGTGCGCTCTGTCCTCAAGCAAACTGAAGTGGGCAGATGTGGTCTGACAAGACCAGAGTCGGGATCTGGTCCTGTTCGTACGCACTGGTCATATTTTTGAGAACTGTATACTCAGGCCTACTATCCTCAAAGGTGAAAGAAATCATCCATGTCCTGCCAACTGGAGGACATGTGGCACATTTGAAAGCTTCAGTAGCCAGAAAAGAAATGGCAGCAGCATGACATTTTAAGGCTTCTCTTGCAGGAACTAGTCTGGTGACCTTGAGAAAGTCACAGAAAGTGCTCCCTTATCTCTTGTGTCCTCATGACTGAGATGGTGGTGATTGGGAATGGAAATATGTCATGAAGAGGGATCCCTGGGTGGCGCAGCGGTTTGGCGCCTGCCTTTGGCCCAGGGCGCGATCCTGGAGACCCGGGATCGGATCCCACGTCGGGCTCCCTGCATGGAGCCTGCTTCTCCCTCTGCCTGTGTCTCTGCCTCTTTCTCTCTCTGTGTGACTATCATAAATAAATAAAAAATTTTAAAAAAATATGTCATGAAGAAAGACATCAAAACACTGCATATCTGAAGTAGGCGAGAAAGCCCAGGAAGTACTTGGTGCTCAGTTTGTTTCCTTATGCTGACTGAAAATGCTGCAGACCCTGGGCCTCATAGTCACCAAAGCCCACAACGGCTGCCCATCTCCTTGTGGGCCCTTCAGAAATAGTCTGAATGCCCCGACTCTTCTCATCAGAAATATATAATTAGTTTTTCAGGAAACACGTAACAGCTTGATGGGAATAATAACAAAAAGTAATACTGAGTCTTTTTTGCTTACATAGGTTAAAACGGGCAATGTGATAGTGATTAAAAGAAAAAAAAAACATGAAGGCAAAAACATAAATACATAGGTAGATAAACGCCAGTATACAAAACTGAAAAACTAAATCTTATAAACATTCACTTTTAAAAGACTTGAAGGTGGGGCACCTGGGTGGCTCAGTCGGTTAAGTGTCTGCCTTCAGCTCAGGGTCATGATCCTGGGGTCCTGGGACCAAGCGCCTGCCTCGGGCTCCCTGCTCAGCAGGGAGTCTGCTGCTCCCTGTGCCCCTCACCCCACTCATGCTCTCTCTCTTGTTCGCGCTCTCTCTCAAATAAATAAAATCTTTTTAAAATAAATAAATAAAGACTTAGAAGTCAGTGCTGAAGGTCCCTTTGCATTTTCCATCACATCAAATTATGAACGCTAGAGTTGGTGCCAGTGAATGTGTGAATACCTCTTCTTGGCCTAGAGCTGCTGTGACAGAGTTATAGTTTGTTTGGTTTGATTAACAGGCTTATTGTGTGCTTTGCTTTGTTTTTCTGCTCTCTCATGAAGAATTCAGGTATAGGCTCACCACCCTCATGTGTGCTTCTTATTTTGGCAGCACTTTGACATGCCTCACGACATCGCTGCATCTGAAGATGGGACTGTGTATGTCGGGGATGCTCACACCAACACCGTATGGAAGTTTGCCTTGACCGAAAGTATGGTTTTCACAGTATTACTGTCTGTACTGTCCCTCAGTTTTATTGCTTAAAAGCATGTGACAAAATATTTGCATTTCCTTCTCTTTTTATTGATAGGAGTGGGAAATCAAAGTATAATTCGTAGTTGTTAAAAGACCTGTTTGGTTTCATTTCAGGGATTAAATTAATTTTTAAAAAGTAGAGAGAAACATTTTTTTTTTTTCCTGGCAGTTATCCCCTTGTTTCCACAGATACTCCACAGGAAATTCTTGATGCCTGGAGTAATGTCTGTTACATTGAAAGCCAGTGTTAATTCCTGCTTAGTTCCAGAGGGAGATGATGGCTTTGGCAAAGCAGAGGGGCTGACTGGCTTCCACATTGGTATCACTCCCCATGTGGCTCTTTAGCTCTCAGTACTGCTGAGCATCAAGGCATGCCAGTACTGGTGTCAGACACATATTATCCCAAGCAGGAAGCACTCTGCGTTTTCCCTTTAGACTTCATCTTTGTTCAAAATACCAAACTATTATTTCATGTAACTCAAAAGTATGTCTGGGGACAGAAGAGCTTCTCTATTGGGACCAAGCCAGCTAGTGTGGGGATTTTCTAATTGTAATTTCCAACATTATTTCTAATTCGTGAAAAGCATACTAACCCAGCCTCTGCTATCATACTAAAAAACATAAGCTTTCTAAATTCAACAGTAATAAATGCTTAGTAGGTCACAAAACCCAAAGTCCAGAGGTGCTCTTAAAATATGGCAGGGTCCAAACCATAGGAGAAGATAGGAGTTAAGCAAAGGAATTGAAGATGGTAAATGTGAGGCATCAGGAGCTGCAACAGGCAGTTTTAGATAGAGAAATAATAAGGGAATTTGAATTGATGAAGATAAATAACAATTATAACAGGGAAAAAAATGTAAGTCATAACAAAGAAAAGTAAAATCAGGGGTCCAAAAACTTTAATCAGATACCATACAGATCTTTGAGCCCAAGTAAATTTGGTAACTGCAATCTTCAGAATTGTCCTTTGAGTAACTTTTGCTATTTTGTAGTAAGGACTCAGGTAAGGGTGATTGCACAGAGGTGTGCATGGCCTGTTCTACTTCAGCAATAGCTTCCCATTCCCCTGGCAAGTATAGCTTTCTCACAACCTGTCTCCTCAAACAGGAACCAGAGGGTATGGGCAGACAGGAAAGTAAGGAGAAGAGTGGATAATTCCCAATTTCAAGACTAAACCCAGGCTTTTCAGCATAAGAAAAAATGAATAAATACTTCTCAAGCTAGAAAAGATCTCAGAAATCTAGACAGCATCTTCATTTTGTAGGTAGCAATAATGCTTAAACTCATTAAGATTCTGGTCTAAGGATCTTAATACCACCCTAGTGGTCTGTACTCAACAGAGATGTATATCCAAGTCCTCTGGAGAGGGCTTTTATAACACACATGGCCAGATCCTACTCATGATCTATAGACTGAAGAAGGGTAATAATATGTGTCTTCTGGAAAGGCTTCCCAAGTGGTTTTGACACATCCCTTGGTTGAGAAGTGCTGCAACATAGTGTTCAGCTTTGAAAGAGAAAAACCCTCTGGGTACAGTCCAGAATGAAACCAAATAATAAATCTCAAAAATAGTACTTTCGGAACAGTCAAGATTGCCATTGGAAGCTACGCAGATGTCTTAAGTATTTGCATTCTAGTATTTAACTAGTCAAATCTATTTATGTCAGCCAGAAGACTGATGACCAAACATGGAAGATTTAGCAATCAGTCTAGATGTCCACATGAAAACAGAACCACTTGATATTTCAGGAATAATAAACTATTATGAACTCCAGAAGGAAGATCTCATTTTAAACAGGGAGAGTTTAGAAATATTTCAGCTTTTGCTAGGAGATTTTTATCCAGGATTCATGGGCCTGGCACCTAATTAGTGATTTGTCTTAAACTCTTTTTTTTTTTTTTAAGATTTTATTTATTTATTCATGATAGAGAGAGAGAGAGAGAGACACAGGCAGAGGGAGAAGCAGGCTCCATGCCGGGAGCCCGATGCAGGACTCGATCCCAGGACTCCAGGATCATGCCCTGGGCCAAAGGCAGGCACTAAACCACTGAGCCACCCAGGAATCCCCTCTTAAACTCTTTTGTAATATGATAATGCATGTGATGAATTAAGGAAATATTTTCTACTGAGCAGAAGTAATGCCAAAATTAAGTTTTCAGGTTTTTTCCAGAGATTCTGACTTTCTTTTTCCTTTGCTGTGCTATGTTACAGAAATAGAACATCGATCGGTTAAAAAGGCTGGCATCGAGGTCCAGGAAATCAAAGGTTGGTCTCTTCTGACTCTGAAACCCAAGGCTATTTGTGCTGAATTCTTTCATGGCTCTTGATTTCACTTAAAAAATGATCAGACTAAAAACATAATATAATCTGGTAAATTATCCATAACTTCTACTGTGTACGGAGCCTTTAAACCTGTATGTTGCCACTGTTTTCTCTGATAAATGGAGTGGTAATAATGAGCTCAAACTCACCGATTTCAGGTGCTAGAAAGTGATTCTGTACAAGTGGGCCAAAGACATTCAGGGAGAAAAAAACGTCAGTCACTTTTAGAAGTACGTTAACGTCAGGCAAGCAGAAAAATACCCTCCAGTATATTGGAAAAGGCCTTCCTTAATGGGCTCTAGTCTAAATGAGTGAGTTACTATGATAGGGGCCTGAAAAGATGAGCTGCTCGCTAAGCTCCAATCTTAGCACCATTCACTGCCAGCATAGACCGAGGGCTATCTAAGGATAAGGTACTCTAACAGGCTTAGGGGGAATGAAACTGTGTCTGACTTCAGAACACTTACAACCTATAAGGAGAGAGAGAGAGAGAGAGAGAGAGAGAGAGAGTGAGTGTGTATGCGCGCACACATGTGTGCATGTATGTGCATATATACAAGTAAGTATAGCTCTAGTATAGAACAGTTGGGAATGGGAAATGGAATTTAGCTAGTAGTAAACAACCACTGGTTTTATTAGGAATCCCAGTCGAATTATTTTCTCCCTTCCTTAGGACCAGTGTATACGTGTACATGTTCTGCTATCGGCAGGGTTTTGACGTGGTCATGTGAAATCAAGAACTGACTAAAGGCGCTCCTAATGTTTAAGTAGCAAAGTGATTCTGTTACTAGTACTTTACAAATGATTCACCTAGATATTCAGACCTAACCCTAGGCTTACTTGTTTTCCTTTTTCATGAAAGCAGGTGGAAAGAGATGCAAAGAAGCAAGAACCAAGAGGGAGTTTAGGGATTTTATGTAGGCAGATAAGAGAATATAGCCGGCTCAAGGTTGGAAGGGGTAAGATAATATTATACAATAAGTAAATAGCAATTGTTTGACATTTGTAGAGATTCAACCCAGGTGACTCTACTGAGTGGCATTCATGCCACAGCCCTATTGAAGAGTTCCTGATCCTTTATTTTTCTATGATTGTTACATACAGAACTATTGGTGAGTTGTTTGCTCTAAAGATATTGTTAGTAGTAATGGCTTTCATTTATGGAGCACAAACAATGAGCTGTACAAAAATGACTGAGTTAACAAATCCTTACACCAACCGTGTGATAATTGCTATTATCCCCCATTTTACATATGAGGAAATTGAGTATCAGAATTACTACTAAGATAGAAAGTGGTTGAGCCAAGTGTTAAGCCACAGCTGTCTGGCACCAAAGCCTGTGCTCTTAACCACTCTTCCTGTACTACTGAAGAGAAAGGAATACCACCAATCCATTTATCATAAATTCTTCCAAGAGATACAGGTTGGGGATGGTTCTAGTTTATTCTGAAATCTTTGGGATTTCGAAGTGGCCTCAGACCATTTCTGTTTAAATAAATCCCACCAAAAAAAAAAAAATCCAGATTATACTGCTTGGCTCATTGAGAGCAGCTCAAGCACACTGATCTCTTCTTGCCTGGCCAATGGCCAATGAAGGATGAAAAGTGCTCTCCCCAGGCCATTTCCTCTTTCCTCAGCGCACATCACTGACTGCATTTGGTCAGAAAACCTCCCACCCTTGTGGTAGGATAGTAAATGTTATGAAATATCTTGTCATGACAGTCCCATGTTAATAGGAATAGCCAAATGCAAATGAAGTCTCTCCTAGTCCACTTTGAACCCCTAGGACTCTCTTAAATCTTCCTTTTTTTCAAAGAGTATTTTCTTACTACAGAAAGGGAATATAAATCATGCTGAATCTCCAAAAGTTTGTCTTTTATCAAAATCTGGAAGCTTGATTTACACCACTTCTTACAAAAGAGAAGAAGAAACACCCCAGATTTAGCAACCTTATAAATTTCCAACTTTGAGTAACCTCTGATGATACTTGCCCCCACTGTGAATGGTCCTATAACTGATGAGTAAGAGCCGCGCTTTGGAACCAGTGTTGTGTTCACAGGGAGTTGCAGGGATAAGAGAATTTGTGATGATAAGAAACTTAGGAAAGGGATTTTCCAATAAAGTCGCTAAGCACAAAACAGGTATGCTGGTGTCCCACCAGAATCATAGCCTTCAACTCTCCCTCCCCAAAATAAAAGATGGTGATGGTAAACCAGTCTCAATAAAAGAAAAACTCTCCAGCACAGTTAGCATCTTAGGCCCTATAGAGAACAACACGTTATAGGGGCAGCACATTGCATTAAAAAGAAAGGAAGGAAGGGGGGAGGGAGGAAGGAAAGGAAAGGAAAAGAAGAAAGAAAGGAAGGAAGAAGAAAGGAAAGGAAGGAAGAAAGAAGAAAGGGAAGGAAGGAAGAAAGAAGAAAGGAAAGGAAAAGAAGGAAGAAGAAAAAGAAAAGAGAAAAGAAAAATCTCATCGGTGCTAATTATATTTATTTCCAAGTATCTGTAGGGATACCAGATGAGCTTGTTTGAAGACATTTTTGTTTTAAATGGAATACATCTGGCACCTTACATGATGGAAAACACTCTATGAGGTGCCCTCTATCTTCCAGAAGACCCAGCTTCTACCCGATGTTAGAACTTCTTCACCGCTCCTTTATCAGGGATGATCCAAATTAAAGAATTCAGAGTAAAAGTGGCAGAATTTGAATTATTAATGCTTTGGTTTTTTTTTTTTTTAAGATTTTATTTATTTATTCATTAGAAACAGAGAGAGAGAGAGAGGCAGAGACAGAAGCAGGCTCCACGCAGGGGGCCCGATGTGGGACTCGATCCTGAGTCTCCAGGATCACACCCTGGGGCCAAAGGCAGCGCTAAACCATTGAGCAACCCAGGCGTCCCTGAATTATTAATGCTTTTGAATGAAATTCCTAGAGTCTTAAATCATAACTGTTTCCTCCACTTACAAAGTTTCCTCAGAAGGAACAACAATATTCCTTTTTTTTAGACTGAGAAATTTAAATTTTGTATCCTGTTTCTTTAAAATGTAGAGTATCTTTTAAAATCTAAGCATACTTCAGTGAGGTCCAGAAGTGAGAATGTTCACGTATTTTTTTAGTAGATGACACTCACAGTCCCAGAAGGGGTATGGAATTCAGGGATTTCTAAAGTGCCGTGCGTGTATGTACCTTGGCGAGTTGATTACCTCGTTCTCAGCACACTCTCTGAAGGCTAAACTGATTCTGTTGGTTGGCTACCTACTTCCAAGTTCTTGTTTCCTTTTACTGGAGCCCAATCCTAGCTCTGCCTTATAAAGGAAACAAGAGGGGATCCCTGGGTGGCGCAGCGGTTTGGCGCCTGCCTTTGGCCCAGGGCGCGATCCTGGAGGCCCGGGATCGAGTCCCACGTCGGGCTCCCGGTGCATGGAGCCTGCTTCTCCCTCTGCCTATGTCTCTGCCTCTCTCTTTTTCTCTCTCTGTGACTATCATAAATAAATAAAGATTTAAAAAAAAAAATAAAGGAAACAAGATACGAGCTGGTACAGCCATTGTCTTTGGTGTAGGTAAACCCACTAAATGACAGAAAACGCTGTGTAATTACCCCGGTTATAGTCACTTCAAATAGAAACAAATCCTTCCTTATGGCAACAAGTTCTTGTCTACCAATCCACATTTTTGGTCTATTTTTTTATTTTTTTTTTAATTTTTGGGTGGGTTTTTTTGGGTCTATTTTTGATTCTATCCTTATGTATTGTTATTTTCCTACTTAAATATAGAAGGAGCTTAAATAAAACAGAACAATTTACATATCTCTTCCACAGTAATGAAGAAAAAGACAGGACAGTGGGCAGGAAAAGTAAGAATCATACATTCCTCTTGGAAACAGATGTAGACAGGTTAAATTTGAACCATCTATATCTATCAACCAATCCCTTTCCTTCTCTCCTGAAGTTTGAAGAACCACTCCAGTGGACAGAGAAGAGGAATGATGGCCTTAACCATAGTACAGGGAAGGAAATGAGGACTATGAGGTCATCTGTAAAATGGTGATACTAATAGTGCCTACTCATAGGCTTGGTGTAATGATCAAGTGAGCACACTGCCTGAAACAACACAAGTGCTCAGGAGATATGACTGAGACCACGAAGGAAGCTGGCTCAGAACATGGAAGCAAAAAGCTGGGACCTGCCATTTGTGTGCATCACAATTTGTGTTTATAGTATCTTAAGTAATTTGAGAAATGCTTCCTTGGAGAAATGTCCAGCAAGCCACTAAGCTGTGCCCATGCATATTAACCAGAGATTTTCCTGATTGTGTTAGACCACCTATTCCTGCCATTTGGTCAAAGTTTCCCTGAGGCCATATGATTCACTCTGTATTAGGGGGCAGGAGAGTACACCAAGAAACTGAAGTTCTAGAAACCTTGTGAGCCTTTTGGCAAACATTTGATTGCAACTTGTAGCCTTTGCACACTAGGGTTTTTGTACACGTACACATATGTGCTTCTGGAGGGCAAGAATGTCTCAAGGCCCAACTTCATTTTCAAGTCTGTAGTTATTAAGATCCCTGAAGCAGCTTATATGGTTTCATTATCTCGGTTCGCAAAATGCCACTTGAGGGCTAATATCTACCCAATACCAGTCAATATCAGAGAACTGTTCTATAAGCTGTTTTCATCAACAACAAAATGATATACAGTGCACATCCACGTACACTTAATGGCTTACTGGGAACTGTATAAAAAGAACCTGAAAAGAACGCAGTTCTTTTCCCAGTTTGTAATACCGGAATTAATGCGTGCAACTATGCATGTGATGTACCATTGAACGTTAACAGGATTCAAAAACTAAATATTAAAAAAAAAAAACCTAAATATTCAAAACATACTTAGCACCTTCTGTATAATAAACATTTACACTCAACAATTTTATGAAGGAGATGTTTATTTTTACCATCACAGTTCTAAAGATGAGGTTCTTAAGGCCCAGATCATTTAAGTAACTTGCCCAAAGTTATACAGCTAGTTCTATAAGAGAACTGGGATTTTAGCCCAGATTCATTTGATGCCAGTACGCACACCAGTTCCTTTGCCCTGTACCATGCTGCCTGGGTATTTTAACTTTGAAAAAAAAAAATGCAGGAGGAGGCTATATATTTTTTGCAGAACTATAGCTCAAGAGGGAATAAAGGGCAGAGTCAAAGAAAACCAATGTAAAGATACGAAACCACTGGATGGAAATAATTAATCACAACAGTAACTGTAGCTTGGTAGATCCAGATATTGAAATGTGAACCCCACATGCACTGAAACTCAACAAGTTCTTCATGAGCAGTTGTTGATTTGCCTGGGTAGGGGTGGGTGGGGTGGTTTTGGAGTCGTTGAGTCAGTTGAATATTGTGAACTCTTTTTTCCCTGAAGAATCCGAGGCAGTTGTTGAAACCAAAATGGAGAACAAACCCGCCTCCACAGAGTTGCAGAAGATGCAAGAGAAACAGAAACTGATCAAAGAGCCGGGCTTGGGAGTGCCCATTGTTCTCATTACAACCCTTCTGGTTATCCCGGTGGTTGTCCTGCTGGCCATTGCCTTATATATTCGGTGGAAAAAATCAAAGGCCTTTGGAGGCAAGTAAAATGAGCCCCTTGAACTTGGAACCTACCTTTGAAAGAGTGTTTGGCCTGATTATCCTCAAAGTCTTGTCGTGATTTTTTTCAGTGTTTTTTTTTTTTTTTTAAGTGCTCTCTGCCTTTTTTTGGTGTTACTGTGTATGTTCCATATATTGTCTATAATTAGTATCACAGTGGAAAAAGATATATGAAGCCTCAGAAATTTGGATAGTTACATTAAAAAATATAACCTTTAATACTGCCTTTTATCAATTGGCATAAGCCCAGTTAATATCTCCATACAAAACGGTATAGATAAGTAGGCAGTATAAACTAGGTCAGGAAGGAGGAGATCCTTGATGTTAGAAACCAGCTCACTCGTCAAAATACTTGGGTCAGTTATTTGGGAGCTATATTTTCCCCTCCTAGTCCTGGCTCAGCTCTTAGCTACATGACCTTGGGCAAGTTACTTAATCTCCCCAAGACACAGTTTCCTCATTTATAGAGTTGGGCATAAAATACTCACAAGGTTGTGTGAGAATTAAACGAAATAATAAACATAAAGCATTTATCACAGTAGCTGCCACATAGTATGTGCTCAGTTAATACCACCCATCATTCTGAGGAACAATCATTGGTGATAAAGTAATACAAGTCATAAGTCGGAGAGGATACTTGTCTTAAACCTCAACTTTCTCAGGAAAGCAACTATTTCTATAATAGATCATTGGGTAGTGTTTAAATAGTCACAACTTTTTGTGAAGCCATCAGCCTTCCTTTAGCAGGCAAGGCAGGGTACAGTAATGGAGTCAGTATTTTATCAAATCATAATTGTATAGGACCCAGGAGCTGAGTTCCTTTCAAGACATTCACATAAAAGAAGAAATAATCTGACCCGTGACTCTCACCTCTCAGGAGCAGTCTCTTGGCTGAGTCCCCAGGTCCTAAGGCAAGAGTCCACAGCTGCGTCTGGGAAGGAATCCATGGGCCAGGGTGGGAGGCAGCATTTGATCAAGAAATAGCATCTGATTCTGTTTCAGGCCAAGGCGGCCATGGCAGGGATTCAGTGCCCATGGCAAAGCCCTGACACAAAAAAGGACACAGAAATATAAAACAGAGGATTCCATTTAATAAGTTGTGAAAGGGAATTTTTCTAGCTGGTTTGCTTTTGATCTGCAATCGATAAAGCTCTGCAAAAAATACCATAAACTCTTCAAAAAAGAAATTTTGAGCCCCTGTTATAGGCATGGAACTGTGGTAATAAGCAGGGGCAAAAGGTAACACAGCCATTGTCTACCTGGAGTTAGAGGAAAGCTTCAAAAAGCAGGAGTCTTTCATGTTTGCTTGTTTACTGATGTATCCTCAGCACAAGTAACAGTTCCTGGCCCTTGGGATTTGATAAAATAGTTGTTGGGAAAATGACTGAATGAATAAATGGAGCTTCCATAATAGGTGACACATAATGAAAGAGATGACATATCAACGTAACAGTAGAGGGTGGTTTAAGTGCAGTGATAAATACACAGGTTATCAAGAACACATGGGGTTGGGGGTTGGGGGGGCAGAAGGGAGATGGGAGGGCAGGCAGCAGGAATGTTGGTAATCCACCCACGCTGGGAGGAGTGGCTGGGGAGTCAAAAAGTCTCTCCTGTTTGTTGTTAAGCACATGTGACGTGGCGCCGTTAGAGAACCCCGAGTTTACGGGAAGGTGTTGGGAAGGCAGAGACCTAGGTCACACTGTATGAAATTACCATTATTCAATCATGTGTAATTTAGGAAAATAGCCGTGTTATGTGGTTCTCTCTAATGCATTTGATTCTAAAAGTAGACCAGCCTCTCACCCATTTTCAGCATTTGTTCTGGATTGCTCTTGTCCGCTGCATGAGGATTTTTAGTCAACCTCATAAAAGACCTTCCATATTTACTCAACACGTGCAGCTATTTCGTGTCTGCTCCACGTCAGACACTGTGCTAGGCACAGGAGATAAGAGGTCAACTAAGGACGGTCCCATATCCTCATAGAACTTATAGTCTGGTTTGTTGGCCCTCCAGCGCCCTCCCTAGATCCTTCCCTTCTTGCCTATTTCTCTCCACACCGACTCTCCTACCTTTCCTCTCTCATCTGCTTGCTAGCTTTTCTCACGATGCTGCCTCCACTCCTGGTCAGAGGCCCTGGGAGAGTCCCAAGCCTCACTTCCATGACCATAACCCTGAGGCGAGTAGCCATCAAGGGAAGACAGAAAGTGCAGAGAGCTATAGAGCAAAGGGGAAAAAATAAAGCCCACTGGGAGTTCTGCCTCCCGAATAAAGAAAGAAAGTCCGACCTTCATGGAGATGGGCAGCACCATGGTGAGAATGTGGGTCACCTTTATGACTGAGGATATCCAGCATTTCAGGTCCTTCAGTCAAGTCTTATACAAAAGAGAAGTGATCTACATGAATCCAAAGCTTTCTCAATTGATTCTTAATAGAAAGACTAAAATCCAAAACAAAAACTCTTAAATGATGAATAACCAGAGCTTCCAGATGATTTCAAATTTTTGGCAGTTTAATTTTGTCCTAATAAAGATAACTGATACTTACTGGCCACTTACTGCGGATGTACCAGGCGCACTGTTCTCAGCACATCCCATGCAGTCTGCCATCTAAATCTTGCAGATAGGTAGGGATTGCCACTGGTCACTCTTTTCTCTAAATGAGGCTCAGAGAAGCAACTTATTATTGAGATTGCCCCACCTGTAAGAGACACGGGCAGGACTCAAACCCAGCTCTGGCCCTCAGATACATCACAAGAATCTATTGCCTCCTTTTCTCCTTAGAACTGCATTCAGACAAGATCCAGGCCTTGTTTTTGATCATTTTTGAATTCCTGATTTTGTACTGAAAGTTGAGCCCATGGTTGAGGAGGGTGATTGGGACTCGTTTTGAAATGTGCCATCTTTCTCTAGCAGATTCTGAACACAAACTTGAGGCAAGTTCAGGAAGAGTGCTCGGAAGACTTAGAGGTATGCCTGTGCCCTCCAGAATCCTTCACATTTGGCTCCAAGCCCACACACGCTCATGTCCTTTACAGAACAAAGAGATATTTCTTATTTTCTCTCTGAAAATGAAATCCCTCACGTGCGGTGCAGCGTTAAGAGCAGAATACAAACCATAAACTAAACCGAAGTGTCAATCTAGCAGCCGATTTCCCAGTTTCGGTTTTTTTCTGCTTTGCCTTTCTGTATTATCTAATTCTCTTCCCCTGCCTTTTCTCTGGCTTCATTTGTCTTCAGTAAATTTTCTGCCACTCGGTCGGCCTGTCAGTACTTGTCATAGTGAAGATGACCTTTTCATCTAGTCATTGAAATGAAGAGCCCCTTGAGGGATGCCAGTTCCAGAGAGCCTGGAAAAAAAGCAGGAGCTGAAAAGCGAATCTGAAATAATCCTACAGAAACACATAATCCCGGGGAGCTTTTTTTTTTCTTATTTATTTAAATAAATGTGTGGAGTCATAGCTGACTCTGGAGAAGTATCTCTCTCTCTCACTTTTATTTTTTTTTTTTCCCTAAATCTACCCTTTGGCATCACAACTTCTAATTTGTTTACCAGTTAAGAATTTACAGGGAGACAGAGAATCATTTGTGCAAAACTTTACCTGAGTCCTATGTCATTGTGTGCTTTCTTCAGGAAAGGGCAGTGGAGGCTTAAACCTTGGAAACTTCTTTGCAAGCCGGAAGGGCTACAGCCGAAAAGGGTTTGACCGCCTTAGCACAGAGGGAAGTGACCAAGAGAAAGATGAGGATGATGGAAGCGAATCAGAAGAGGAGTACTCAGCACCCCTGCCTGCAGCCTCAGCTTCTTCCTCCTGAAAACCGGGCTTTGATTTAGGTTGATGAGAATTTCCAAGAATGCCAGATACCTTTCCCTTTAGCACGTTTAGAGTTTTGCGTATTTAATTGTAAACTGTACTAGTCTATGTGGGACTGTACACATTTTATTTCCTTTGTTTCGATTTAGTTGGCTTCTGTTTCTAGGTGAGGAGTTTCTTAAAAGTTCATAACAGTGCCATTGTCTTTCTATGAACATAGACTAGAGAAACAGTCCTCTTCTTCCATCACACTACTAATCTGATGGAAGGTTTGCTCATTTACATTTTCGAGACTCTTCTGTAGATGTAAATAACCTCCTCTGCTTGAACACAGTATTTTCCCCATAGCACTTCATTGCTGATGTCTGTCTTTGGTGCCTTTCCTGGTCAGCATTCTCAGCCTGTGGCAGTAAAGAGAAACTTTGTGCTGCGTGAGGACAAAGCTGCTAAATCTCCTTCTATTTTTTTAAAATCACTAACATTATATTGCGACGAGGGAAAGAAAAAAAAGTCTCTATTTAAATTTGTTTTTTTAAAATTTTCCTCTTCAGTTGGTGTGTTTTTGGGATGTTTTATTTTTAGATGGTTACACTGTTAGAACACTATTTTCAGAACCTGAATGTAATTTGTGTAATAAAGTGTTTTCAGAGCATTAGCTGTCAGAGTGTATTTTGCAATTTTTGCATATTTGCACGGTTTTGTAGACAACTTTTGTAATAATTACACAGACCACAGGTACAGTGAGAACTACTCAATGTCTTCAACGGAAAGAAATATGTTGTATTAAAATGAAGATGATATTTTGTGATGTAGCTGATATAAATTAAAAGCCAGCATCAGACTTTACATACATGTGTAAACCAGGCTCTCTTTTAAAATTCAAAGAGACTTTTTGCCTGTACATCAATCAGGAGGTAAATCATTTAATAAAAGGTGATCTAGGGGATCCCTGGGTGGCTCAGTGGTTTGGCGCCTGCCTTCGGCTCAGGGCATGATCCTGGAGACCCAGGATCAAGTCCCACATCGGGCTTCCTGCATGGAGCTTTCTTTTCCCTCTGCCTGTGTCTCTGCCTTTCTCTCTCTCTCTCTCTCTCTCTCTCTCTCTCTCTCTCTGTGTCTCTCATGAATAAATGAAATCTTTAAAAGATAAAATAAAAATAAAAAAATAAAAGGTGACCTAGATAAGAGGAAACCTTTGTCTCAAATTATGTATGCAAAAAAGTCCATAAGTCTAGGTTAGTGCTAATAGTTTTCTTTTTAAAGAATAATGTCATTCAGATTCCCAGGTATTCATAGGAATGCTCAGCTTACAGTGACTACAAATTGCTTTTATATACACCTTTTCTCATAATCCATCTAGGCAGTTTAGTAACCGATAACTTTCCTTTGTATGATAATCAGACCCTAGAACCCCTTCTTCAAAATGCCTACTTGCAATTCAGGCATCTCAGTATGTGGCTTGGTAGAGATCCAATTGACCAATCATGACAATACAGAGTGCTTTGCAAAAAAGTGTATCAATTAGGATGTCTTTCAGCTATGTTATTTTTAAAAATCTAACTTAGCCTAGATTTTTGTCCCCTCATAATTGATACCAAAGATGATCTGATTGAAATATTTGTCACTTCCCATGTATTCACCTTCTTGTTAAAGCTTACTTTGGGCATCCTCCAAGTGGAAACTTCACCCTTTTTTCATTCCTATGATCTTCCTTCTCAAATGAGAAATACATTTTCCTGCCTTGACCACTCCTTTATGCCCCTTTCAATACATCAGTGGTAAATATGTAAATATAGAATGACAACACTATTCTGAGGTATATGTGCCTGTTCATTGTATCACACATATTTTTATTTTAACATGAGAATTAGTCCAGTACCAAGATACATGTTCCAAAGGTTGACTTTGATGCTATTCAAGTGTGCTTCCACAGAGGAAATTAGTTGACTTGCCCTACGGTCATCTTTTGTGGTGCAATATTTGACCATCTGCTCCCACTGGCTACTTTTTAAAATGTTATCTACACCTAATCTTGTTCCTAAACAGTTTATAGTGACTTAGTGGATGCATAAAATGAATAAAAATGATAAGTCATGAGGAGGTGAGAAAGAAAGAGGAAGAACAAAGATAAAAATGGAAATATTAATACAGAAGTATTTCCTATTACACCTGCTCAGGGAGAGAATTTGGCTCTAAACTTTCTAGCAGCTCGTTAAATAAAACTTTGTTACATAATTCATGAGTCTATTAAACATTTAGAATTTCTAATTTTAAGGCCAGAAAAACTTGCCCCCAAGTACCTTTTGAAAGCAGCAAGATGTCATTAAAGTCTTCAACAAAGCTATAGAGTAGACAAATACATTTTGCAGGTCTGTTTTTACATATGTCCCTCGATATAGCATGAAGCATTTTATGCCTAATATAAACAAATGGCATGATTAGAAACGAAGATTCAAAAAAAGAAAATCTGCAGGGGCGTTACAATCCTGTCCTACTACACTACCCTTATTCTACTAACGTTTAATTAAAGATGGTTAGACGAGAAATGAATGAACTGCATCTGCCTGCAAGCAGGACCTCTGCTGACTATTGTTCTTAGCTGAACTTCACTTATTGAGACCCTTATGGATTGCACTGCCTGGGAAACGCCTAAGGAAGTGGACCCCATCCCTGGCTTCAGACCAGAATCATCTGGAGACTTTAAGAAAAAAAATGGGCATTCCTTCCAGATATCCTGATTTTGTTGACTTCGAGTAGGATATTGGCATAGGTCATGCTTTTTCATTTCTTAGGTAATTCTAATGCACATCGAGAATTGAAAACCACTGCCTTTGAGAATGGCTATTCTACTCTGCCAATTTCTATGAGTAGACAGCTAAATTTTCACACAAATTATGGTTTATAGATGTTTGGAGAGAGAAGATAGGGTCTGAGGTATCTTGATTTGACCATTAGGACCAAGATCTGCAGTGCCTTAATTATTCAATGTTTTTTTTTTTTTTTAAAGATTTATTTATTCAGAGAGAGAGAGAGAGGCAGAGACACAGACAGAGGAGAAGCAGGCTCCATGCAGGAAGCCTGACGTGGGACTCGATCCCGGGTCTCCAGGATCATGCCCTAGCTAGGCTGCAGGCGGCGCTAAACCGCTGCGCCACCGGGGCTGCCCAATTATTCAATGTTTTAAATTGGATAATTAAGATAGGCATATTGACATTAAAAAGGCAAAGACAAACAGCTGGGCTTTGATTTTTTTTTTTACATTAATTTATCTAGAGAGTATTATTTGGGAGGTAAAAGAATAGCATTGTCATTTACTGAGTTAGCCCTGAATTACCATATGCATAAAATCTTTCGTTCTAAGCTTGCTTCTTAGTTTATTAAATCAGCATATTCTTTTTCAAAATTCCCATGCATTTTTAAACTCTCTCTCGAATGCTATATAAATTGAGTATTTAAGTAGCTAAATGACAAGGGAAGTCATAGACTACGTTTTGGGGCTTATTCCCCAGACTGTCATCTACAGTCTGGGATTAACTCAAAGTTGATGCCCAAGTTGATGTTGCCTATAGCATACATCTCAGACTTCAGTGAATGTAAGTATCAAATGTGAGTACTTATTCTAAGAGGACTAACTCTTGGTCTCATTCCCAGAGTTTCTGATTCACTACATTAGGTGGGGCCCATATCTCTGCATTTTTAAGAAGCACACCTGGTGATTTGGACCCAGGTGTTCCATGAACCATCTCCAGGAAATAGAGTCCTATAGAGAGTAAGCCTTAAAACAATTACTAGGCACACAAAACCATCTTCTCAAATATAGTCTCTCTGTAGAGTGAGAGGCCCAGAAGTCATTGACCCCACTTCCTCAAACCCACATCACAAAAACTGCAGGTGCAAATTATCTTCATGGCCAGAATTTACCTACCACCAACTTCTCCCTTCAGTTTCCTTAATACTGATTATCCCAAAGACAAAATACAAGTGATGTCCTCCACAGGCCACCATGCTAGTCTTATTTTCTCTCTTTTTTAGGATTTTATTTGTCTATTCACGAGAGACAGAGAGAGAGGCAGAGACATAGGCAGAGGGAGAAGCAGGCTCCCTGCAGGGAGCCCGATGTGGGACTCAATCCCAGGACCCCAGGATCACACCCTGTGCCAAAGGCAAATGCTCAACTGCTGAGCCACCCAGACATCCCCCTGCATCATTATTTACTTAAGGGAATATATTCATTCTATGGAATATATTAATGATGATAAAAAGGACTCCTCCTGATAGCCTTAAGACTTTTGAAACACTAAAGCACAAAGATGTCAATCATATATCTAAACTAAAGGAACAACAGAAGAAACATGTATTTTCTATGCTCCAAAACTGAATACACAATGTACCATCATAGGGAAGGGGTTTACCAATGAAGACTTAATAATAGAGTGCTCAAGTTCAGACATATGAAGGAAGACTATGAAATAGACAAGTTTATAAAAACAAGTTTGACAACAGAAGAGAACACTTTTCATTTCTAAGCAAAAATGCATTTTGTCCTACACATGTAGATACATAACCTGAATAAATCAGTCATTTGAGAATGCTCTATTTATCTCCTCTATTATACTAATATTATTGTTTATGTCTTTAAAAATAAGTATTGTCCAGGAACTGAAGTAAGCATGCAAATGGATGAACAGCACAAATGCACTGGTTCTTACAATTAATTTCCAGATAAGGAGGTAGTGTTATTCAATAGCACAGCCCAGTCTGTTTGAAAAGAGCACTGGGTTAAGATCAGAAAAATCTGAAATTCCAAGTACTAGATTTGATTACATACCATTGTATTAGTCAGGCTTCTTTAGTCATAATTGCAACTCAGTTTTAAGAACAATTCATACTAAGTAATAATAATGATAAATAATAATGAAAATAATGATCAAAAATTAATTTATCAAGATGTAGTATTATTATTTATTAATTCACGTAACCAAAAAGCTCAAGCATACCTAGATCCAGAGACTCAGAAGATGCTATCAGGAATTTGCCTCCCTTCATTCCACAGTTTGTCTTTCTTCCATGTAAGATTTCACTTCAATGTGCATTCTCCACCCATGTGGCAAAAAAAGGTGGCAACCAGCAGCTCTGGGTTTAAATCCTACCAGCATTAACTCAGAGTGATATCTTCCCTTTCTAAAGAGTTCTAATACCTTGACTCACTGGCATGATTTCATTCCTATGCAACTTCAGAACCAATCACCCTAGGCAGGGAAAGTGTGATACATAGAACTAGGGCAGAGTTGCATCCCATAGTAACCACAGTGATGATTTATAGAGAATTTTGTTTCCCCAAGATAACTTCAGATACTATTGCCAGTTGAATAAGGATAGATTCTGGTTAAGGAAAAAATAGGCATTAATGTTACATTAAGACTATAAATCACTTAACCATGTTTTTTAGATAAAGAGGTTTACAGAAATGGCCATTTGTGTGGTGTTTAAATTATTACTAAAAAGGGCCATTGAGTGATTGTTTGTACCAATGTATAAATGAAGATAGTGTCAAATTCCAACAAACAATACTGAATACAAAGAGAAGTGTTCAATTTTGACCTGCTACAATAACAATGACAATCAAAAATATACAAAAAACCAAGAGCAAAGATTTGAGACCTAAGAGCTATATTTTATACTATCATTTTTACTCATCTTGGGTTGATAGAAACAGGTAGCTTTCAATCAATAAAAGGGATAGTTGCCTTACTTAGAAAAGATAAATTACTGATGTTCAGTCAATACTACTCATTCTGAAACAAACAATTATGATGTCCTCTGAAAATTTCAAAGCTGTAGAAATACTGAAGACTATCATATTGAACACGCATATACCCTTCACTTAGTTACCAGAAATTAACATTTTGCCATATTTGCTTTCTCTTTCCTGCAGGTGCACACACATGCACGCGCCACACACACACTCACACTAATTCATCTCTGTTGAACCATTTGAGAGTAAGTTGAGGACATCATAAAATTTACTCTCAATACTTCAACACGTATCACCTAAAAACTAGGCATTCGCCTACATAATCACACCACCATTGTTATGTGCAAGAATTTTTTTTTATGTGCAAGAATTCAACACTAATTCCTTACTATCCATCAATATGTAATACACATTTGGACCCACAATGTTCCTAAAATACCCATTGGAGCTCTCTATTTTTGATCCAGGATCCAATTAATATTCACATGATGCATTTGTTTCTTAAAATTCTTTTGTCTTTTTAATCTAAAGGAATTCTTTTGCCATTCTTTTTCTTCCAAAACATCAACACTTTTAATAGCGTAGGCCAATAACCTTGCACAAGGGCTCCCAGTGTAACTTCATCTTTTTCCTCAGGATTGATTTATAACTTCAATAATGCCTACCTCCCACTGCCTCATATTTGAGAGGCACACAATATCAGTTCGCCCCATTATTGGTGATGCTACATTGGATCACTTAATTTTTTTTTTAAGATTTTATTTATCCATGAGAGACACAGAGAGATGCAGAGAGAGAGGGAGAGATACAAGCAGAAGGAAAAGCAGGCTCCATGCAGGGAGCCCGAAATGGGACTCGAACCTGGGTCTCCAGAATCACGCCCTGGGCTGAAGGTGGCACTAAACCGCTGGGCAACCTGGGATGCCCTGGATCACTTAAATAAAATGATGTCCAGGGTGCCTAGGTGGCTCAGTTAGCTAAGTGTCTGCCTTCAGCCCGGGTCATGATCCCAGTGTCCTGGGATAGAGCCCTGCATCACACATGCTCTCTCAAATAAATAAAATCTTTAAAAAAAAATAAAAATAAAAATAAAATGATGTCCAACAAATTTCTCCATTATATATGTTCCATTTCTACTTTGCCTTTAGAAAGTGTTTCTGAGAGAAAACACTTTTAAGGCCATGTGTATAGCTATTCCCCAACAAACTTTAACCCAATGGTTTTTGTATCCATTGATGATCTTTTTCTGAATTTATAATTTGGGGGGAGTTCTTAAAAATAATGACTTTTTAATTGCATTATTCTGTCTTCATTTATTACCTGGCATTCTTCTGTAAATGACTCTTACTTACTCTCACCTCAATAAATATCGGTAGTATCTACTCAAGAACATAAAACAATCCCCTCATTTTACTTACAATCAATAGGATACTTTCTCCAAACTCATGGCACAAATATAGTCAAATACCTTTCATTATCCTACTTAAACTGCTTAGGTCCTTACCTTTCTTATTGACAAACAGGAAGCTATCAACCTTTTGATGATTGGCTTCCCTCTCCTTTCCTTCTCTGAAGTGGTCAGAAAAATCCAGATCCTAAAAGGAGAACATGGAGCATGGAATCAGCAGGTTTGCACATGTACCGGAGCCTTATTCAAGTCTGAGTTGTCCACACTGTAATTGCTTCTTGCTGCCTCATAATGTCACTGTAGAATATTGTCTTCTATGTCAGTCCTAAGAGCTGTTGCTCCCCAGCTGGCCCAAGGCTGCTCCAATCCAGATCACACCCCAAGATTGCTATAGTTGGCCTTTGAGTGCCCATGTTTTTAGTGCTGGGCATTTTTAGTTCATGCACACAGCCACCTTTCCAGCTGCTGATAGGCCCACAAGTCCTGGGTCAGGGCTAATCCTCCTATCTATGCCTACAGCCACAGAACCATCACCTCCCTCTCTCCCTATAATCCATACTAGAGGTCAGGAGTTCTTCCTCTTAAACTCTCAAAGTCACAGAGTTCCATCAGCCCTTTTGTTTTTCTTTAATGTGCTAAGAACACTTAACATGAGATCTATCCTCTTAAGAAAATTTGCATACGTGACATAGTGTTGCTACCTATAGGCACGGTGTTGCACAGATCTCTAGAACTTATTCATTTTGCATAACTGAAACTAGATACCCACTGAGTAGCAACTCATCATTTCCTCCTCCCTTAGCCCCTGACAACCGCCATTTTACACTCTGCTTTGTGAGTTTGACTATTTTAGATACCTCTTTACAGGGAATCATTCAAAATTTGTCCTTCTATGACTGGCTTATTTCACTTAGCATAATGTCTTCCAGGTTCATTCATGTTGTTACAAATGGCAGGATTTCCTTTTTTTTTTTTTTTTTTAAAGGCTGAATAGTATTCTATTATGTATTTATACCACATTTTCTTTATCCCTTCTTCAGTCGATGCACATTTATTTGTTTCCACATCTTGGGTATTGTGAATAACCCATCAGCTTCTTTACCAGATATGGGGACTGACTGTTGGCCATCTATCCCTTTCTAAGAGAGACTCCCTGCTGAGTCTTAAGTGTCCCAACCCGACCTAGCCAGAGTAACTTCCTTCCATGATTCAGAAGTAATTTCTGACAACTATTTGTCATTAGTAAGCACTTTTGAATGTCTAACAAGCAAACAGCTCTTAAGTTCTCAGGACACAGTGGTGAAAGGCAACATCCCAGCTCTGCTGGAATTTACACTGTAGTGTGTACATTGTTTTCTCTTTTTTCTTATTGAAGAAGAGAAAAAGACAAATGTATCCCTGGCTACATACCCTATCACATACATTTATAGATAATTTTTTTTAGTAAGAAACAAAGAAAGGCATTGGCCAGTCTAGTTATACTAATCCCAATGCCTCTTTACATTGATTTAATTCCTGGAAATTTGATTTTTTCCATTTATTTTCTCTTATGCCATTATATTTCCTAGATGTCACAGAAATCTTTAATAAATAAGAGTTTCACATTTCCAGGGCCTTGTTCTGAGCCTTGTCTGGTCTTCATTAAAAAGGAGTGGCTCCTTCCTTAAAAATATTACTATTGTTCTCAAGTTGTCATAAATGTGTACCCAAGTAATCCATTAAAGATTAAATAAATGAAAAGGCAAAAAAATTCATTCAACAGGCATTGATTAAGCTTCAGTATGCGCAAAATGCAAAGATAAAAAAAAGGCCTTTAAGGATTTGTAATCTAGAGAGGGAACTAAAATAAGCCTGTCAATAATTGCAGTATAAGACGTATGAGGAATGTACGCAAAATGCTATCAAGCTTCTGGCAGAAGAACAGAGAGTTTTCATAAAAAAGGTGAAATTTGAGTAAAGAGAGGAGAACTAAAGGACAATGCTGGTTATATTAGGGGATTAGCAATTGGCTACAGCTTAGAGTAGTTTAGGGGTACAGTGATAGAAGGGCTGGAAGCCAGGCTGGCTCAACAGAGGGTTTCAAAACCATTAGGAGTAATTGGGATTTGACTACATTTGATATACTTGATTTTATTACACATATGAATTTACTCAAGACTGCTAGTAAAAGTAAAAAATAATTACATTCTTATTGAATAGGACAAAGAAAACAGATTATACTTGTAATGAAATCTCAAGTTATTCCAAATTCATGTCCCTTACCAGATATTTGATTTGCAAATACTTTTTAAAGACTTTTTCTAAAAATTTCATTTATTTATTTATTTATTTATTTAGTTAGTTAGTTAGTTAGTTAGAGACTGAGAGAGCAAATGGAGGAAGGAATAGAGGGAGAAAGACAAGCAGACTCCATACTGAGTGGGGAACCTGATACGGGGCTGGGTCTTAATGACCCTAAAATCATGGCCTGAGCCAGAATCAAGAGTCAGATGCATAACTGACTGAGACACTCAGGTGCCCCAATTTGCAAATATTTTATCTCAGTAAATGAGTTATAACTTTTCATTCTCTTAACCTTGTTTTTCAAAGGGTTTTTAATTGTGATGAAGTAATTTATTATATTTTCCAACAGGTCACAAAATTTACAGAAATCTTTAGGAATTTCACTAAGGGGGCAGCCCCGGTGGCGCAGCGGTTTAGCGCCACCTGCAGCCTGGGGTGTGATCCTGGAGACCCGGGATTGAGTCCCACATCGGGCTTCCTGCATGGAGCCTGCTTCTCCCTCTGCCTGTGTCTCTGCTTCTCTCTTCGCTCTCTCTGAATGAATGAATAAATAAAATCTTAAAAAAAAAAAAAAAAAGAATTTCACTAAGGCTCTGAATTTTGTTTCAACTTAGAAAAGGATGGCAAACACTAGCAGTCCCCAGGGGCTGCTGACTTCTCCAGCCTCATCACAGCCCCATCCCCAACTCCAACTCACCTCATCATCCTCACTCCAAGAAGCCACATTCCACTTCTTTCTCAAATTGCCATGCTCTTACTGTCTTTCCAGGCTCTAGACATGTTTTCAGATGCCTAGCACATTTCCCCTATCAGAATTCTTACCTCTCTGGGTATAACTGTGTAAAAATAAGAATGAACATTATTGGCTCATTGGCTCATAAAAGAAGATCTAGGGACAGAAAAAATAACATGAGATTTCTCTCTCTCTCTCTCTCTCTCTCTCTCTCTCTCTCTCTCCCTCCCTCCCTCCCTCTCTCATCTGCATCTGTTTTCCTCTATGTTGTTTCATATTCTAGAATATTATTTCTATGTGACATGAAAGATGTCTCTGGTAGGTGTCTGAAAATTTTCTCCATATCACCACCTCCACAAAAAGATTCAGAAACACAAGAAAACTAGTGTTTTCTTTTTCAGAAATGACAATAGATTTGCAAAGATACATCCTTGTAGTCCACTCTGTTAGGAGTGAGGAAAGTCTTCCTTGGACCGTGGTCATTTCCATGCTAAGCATTAACAAAGGGAATGGGATTATTTTTATACCACTCAAGCTCATGCATAAAGCTTGGTGGGATGAACTTTCTAAGTTCCATGACTCCAGAAGAAAAGTGTTACACATTGAAACCAAAGTCAGATACAAAGAGAGATAGGAGAAAATGGTTGCTAAGGAAATAACCAACAATCCACTATAGTCTACCTGTAAAAATAAGTTTAGAGAATAAAATTCATTTATCAATAGATACCTGCTAAGCTCCCAAACCTCAAATAGCTCACAATATTGAGGAAAAAGAAAGCATAAATTCATTGTATTAAGCTCAGTGATGGAAGTAGAGCCAGGAACTTGATAAAGTTTGAGTTTGTAGTCATGGAACATAGAAGGTATATGTTAATGCTCAAAAAAGCTATTAATAGAAAAAAATTAAATAGAAGTTGTTGGTAGAGGAAAATTCTTTCTGCATAGTTCTTCCATAGTTAGTTAGCTTTTTAATCACATAAAAGCATCTCTAAAAATCAAATATTGCATATTTGTTCAATAGGTAGTTGATAACTCTTCAGTAAGGATACAATTCCAGAGTTACAACAAAAATCCAATAAAAATTCCAAAAAGCAAAGGTTCTGGGTGGCAGTTGAAAGTATGTTCTGAAACAAAGGCTGCAAAATATTGCCTTGGTCCCAAAGTTCCTAGACTGAAAAGAACCTGAATTCTAGACCAAAGTTTAAAAAACATTTTAATGTCTTTTTCACATTTGTATACAGTATTTAAATTCTATATTGTGTTAGTTTTCTTAAAATATCTAGTATATCCCTTTCATTATTTAGATAGATTAGAATAGATATGTGTATTATAAGTAGATAATAGGTCAATTGATAATTGATTGATAGACTGAGAGTCATAGCAGGAAGGGGTGAAAGAGGGACAGAGGGAAGGAGAGATGAAGGTGACGTCCACATAGATTTCTCAGAGTTCTTCAAGGTTGTTATTACCAGTGCAGTGAATGGCTGACATCTGGTGGTAAAACAGTAAACATTTGCATGGATTTGTGTACTCATAATAAGAAGATACTCAGTGAATAATGGCTGTGTTTTCAAGAAGAATAATTTAAAATGCTGCTAGTCATCCAGTTTTTATGTCTACATCATGCCAAGCACTCAGGTACTTGAAAAGATCTATAATAGCAGGTATCACATAGATAGATACTGACAGTATCCATGTCCTCTTCGCTGGAGTCACTATTCTCTAACCAAAGAACAGAAAACCATGAAATTGTTTAGCTACTTTTTTTTTTTTTTTACATGAGCCCTTAAGGAGTCAAAAATAAACATAAATAATGTAATTCAAAATCACTTGCCTATTTTGTTAACCTAGTGCCATTTTAAGAAATAAGAGAAAATTAAAATTAGGTTCAGAAAAGTAAAAAAAATTAAAAAATAAATAAAAAATAAATTGGGTGTTTGGTATTGATCCCTGGAAAAGAAGACATAAGCAATAATTCTGCCAAAGGCCATTGTATCATTGGCAAAGAGATTGTTGACCTGGACTGGATCTGAAAACTGGCAGATCCAGTGTATGAGGCTATGGGAATTGCTCATGTTGCACAGCTTTGGGGGCGGCACTAGCTCTGGGTTTGTGCCCCTGCTCATGAAACAGCTCTTGGTGGTCTATGGGAAGAAGTCCAAACTCCAATTTGCCAGTCTTCCAGGAAACACAGCCATAGTGAAATCCTACAATTCCTTACTGATCACCCATATGACCCTGGATCATTCTCACTGTTCCTTCATGGTCACTGAGGAAGCCATCTACGACATATGTCAGTGTAAGCTGGATATCATACATACCAATTTCAATCATTTTATTGGGAAGATCACCACCTCTCAGCAATTTGACAATACTCGGAACTTGGTCCATTACCCCCGCACCCACTCTCCCCTGGCCACTGACCCTCAGGCATCTCAGCTAAGAAGGCCTAAGATGAGCAGCTGTCTGTAGCCAAGATCATCAATGCCTGTTTCAAGCCAGCCAGGCAGATGGCCAAGTACGACCCTTGCCACAAGTACATGGTTTGCAGCATGTGGTATGCGGGGTGGAGGGCAGGGGGACACATCAACGTCAACGCAGCCTTTACCAGCATCAGGGTGAAGTGAAACACAAAGTAGGCATCAACCACAACAAGCCCTCCAGTTGTCACCTCGAGGAGAGAGTATGTGTACTGAGCAACACCATGGCTGAGGCCTGGGCCTACCCTGAACCATAAGTTTGATCTCACATAAGCAAGGTGAATGTGTATGCACTAGTACCAGGGAGGAAGACCTGTAGGAAGGAGAGGTCTCTGAGGCCCAGGAGAACCTGGCAGCTCTGGAGGACTGTGAGGATTCAAGAAAAGAACAGGCCAAAAAAGGTGAAGGATAGTAGAGTGTGGCTGGCAGCATGGCTGGTGTCAAGTTGTTTACAATTAAATTTCCTGTATTAATTGATCAAAATTATAACACAATGAATACTAAAAGCCATTGAATTTTCACTTTAAATGAGTGGATTTTATGGCATGTTAATTCTATACACTTACACATACACACAATCATATTCAAGCCTGGTAAACCACATGTATCCTCAAAGCCTGAAGAATCCCAGTTAGAGAGAGGCCATTTAGAAATGGCTTCTTATCTTCCAAATAGGAGTCATCGTTCCTTCAAATAATGAATCATTCCCTACCAGGGACCTCACTCATGAACTCCCTAGCTTCACACTTGTGAAAATGCCCTATCGATGGCCCGCTCTATACCCTTCCCCAAGGTGTCCTGCAACACTGCCTTCCTTGCTTACGTAAAGGCCCACAGATATGGGAACATTTTTGTTGTATGTGGAAGTCTGTGTCCCCACAGCAGAATTTCTCTGCCTGGTGCTGTCCTCTTGCTGTGTCTTGTCTCACCATCAGATAGATTTAGTGCCTACTTTGGATTCCTCAGCTCAGGGAACCTCAGTCTGTGAAATTCAAAACCTAAAAGACAGAAGGCCTCCCCATGGGGAAACAGGTGAATCTAGCTATGGAAGGAACTGAATATGTGTGGGAGGAGAATAGAAAACATTCGGCTTTCTGCTCCTTCACTACCTTCAGTGCCCATTCTGGCTTCCCTACTTACATATGACCAGTCCTTCATCACAGTTGGAATAAAACTCTTTTACCACTGAAGCCAAACACAGCTTCCTCTCCGAGTGAACTGAAATGTCATACTGCTTCAGCAAAGCCCTGTATTCCAATGACCTTGGCAATGTAGGTATCTTAGTAAAATTATAAACGATGCTAAGACTTTCAGGTTCTATTATGTCCTGACTGGAATTCAAAGGAAGATTTAGAATTGAAGACTAATAACTTCAAGTTTGTGAGGTAGGATAGGACATATTCCTAAGAATTTCTGATACTTATTCTGGGGGCGGGGGGGGGGGGAGTTCTCTCTTCAGTTTTCAAATTGAAAATGGAGGTAAAAATAGGAAAGTGATATTCTATATAAATTACACCAGATTGTCAATTCCTGAGCAGAGACAAAGTGCGATTTGATTACAAAATAATATGTCACTGCAGACTTATGCTCTGTCTCATTCAGTTCCTACTGGCAGATGAGACTAAGATTCTTGAGAACTTGCATGCTTTATTTGTAGTCCCCTAGATGTGTTGTTAGCATCAGCTATATCCATCACAAGGGGGAAGGGGGCCAAGTGCTCTGCTGCCATCATTCATAAAGCTAGGAAACTTGCTTGAGCATGTGTTTGATCTGCCAGGTAATATAAATAACGCCAGAGAGTATGTACAATCAGTCACAGATGCTTTGGATTGCTACCTCAGCAATGATTACCAAGAAATGGGGCAGGTCCATGGCAAGTGCTGGTCTCTGTAGCAAAGAGAATATCCTGGCCTCTCCAAGGGACACATATCAATTCAAAGTTTATTCTGGAGAGTTCTGAGCTGTGTATAAATGAATGCTGAATTCCTATCCCCTGGACTCCAGACTCTACCCAAATGCCTACCCAACAGATCTACTCGAATGTACAACACGCATCTCAAATGTGACGTGTTCAAACTGAACTCTTCTTTTCTTCCCCGAATTGTTCTTCCTAGTCTTTTTCATCTCAGTGGCTTCCAGTCCTGCAAGCCTAAAACGTTTAGAGTCATCATAGATTCCTCTCTTCCACTGAACCTCTACTTCCAGGGTCAGCAGATCCTGTGCACCTTCAAAATACAACAGGTAACTAACCATTTCTCACCACTTCCACTGCTCAGGGCCATCATCTGCCACCTGAATCACCACAACAGTCACGTAACCAGTCTTCTAATGCGCTTTCTCGGTCCATTCTTATTCCAGCTCCCAGAGTGATTATCTAAAAAAATAAATAATAAGTCAGATCATGTCACTTTTCTCAAACACTTTCAGTGAGCTCCTGTATTAGACTAAAGCAGAGTCCATACAATGGCCTACATGGCCAGAAATAATTTATTCTACCCCCGAGCCCCTATGACCTCCTGTTCTACTCCCCCTTACTCTGTTCTAGGTCTCCTGGGTCCCTTCCTATTCCTCAAAACACCAAACACAGAAACACTGCAGCATCTTTGCACTTGCTATGTCTTATCTCCGGAATGTTCTTCCCCAGGTATCCACATGGCTCCTTTTCTCACTTTATTCAAAACTGCCCATGTGTCACCTTCTTCTGTGAGTTGATTTTCTGTGCCCTATTGTGTTTCTGACTTAATCCATGTTTTTTTTTTTTAAATGTAGCTAGAACTTACTCATTCTCACTATTTAATATTCCATTATATTAATATCACAATTTATTTATCCATTCTATTGATGGATATCTATGGTGTTTCCAATGTTTTGCTATTACAAAACAAAATCCTCTTATAAACATTCCTTAACATATCTCCCAGTGCAAAATTGTGGGATCATGGACATGTGCATTTTCAGCTTTGCTATATAATGCTAAATTGTTTTTCTGAAATAGTTGTATCAATTGATACACTCACCAATCATGTATAACTGTATTATCTGCTCTATATCCTTGCTGATATTTTTACTTATTCCCAATATGGTAGGTTTTAAATCATCTTTAATGATTTTGATCTGCATTTTTTTCTGGCTATTAATATGTTGATTGACTAAATCAGGATTCCAATAGGGAACAAATGACAAGTTAGGATAGTCAAAGGGAACTAAGTACAAAGATGTGCATGGAATGTAGGAGAACCCAGACTGTCCAGAATAGAGTTTTTTCCACTCCTAGATCCAATAGGACAGGAGGAGGAAAAGGTTACTGGAAACCTAGAATAGAGAATAAAAAATAAATAAATAAACCTAGAATAAAGCAGGAACTTTTGCTTAAAAGAAACAGCTAGAGTGAGGAAGGGATCAAGGAGAACAAATATCTCAACTTCATTCTCCCCCCGCCCCCTCCTTCTGATCTTTAGTCAGGAATCCTCACTGGCTAAATCCAACTGGAAGTCAAAGGGAATGGGAACTCTGCTAAGGCCAGGATCCTAGACAGAGTACAGGATAAAGAATGTAAAGTTGGTATGTAGGACAAACAAAGGATATTTGCAGGGGCTAGTCATGCTCACTTTTCTATCCTATGAAGTACTTCTTTCAGACTTTTGCCCATTTTTATATTAGGTTCCTCGTAGACCAAATCCAGGCCACATTTAAAAAATATATATAGCTTTATTGGAAAACAGCCACACACACTTGTTTAGTACACATGCTTTTACCTCAGTGGCAAAAATGTGTAGTTCTATGGCCTGTAAAGCTAAAAATATTTACTATCTAGTTAGTTCTTTGTAGAAGTTTGCCAACTAGATGATTATACAACTTCCCTTTTTACTTATGATCATATGGTTTAGCTGGCTATTCTCAAAGTCAACACCCAAATCCATTCTCTACCCTTTACTGCTCTATTCCCTATAAGGCCTATTTTTATGCTTGCATCCCCAAGTTCCCTTGCCACTGGTTTTTCATGGAGGCTGACAAATGATAGACAGTAACAGAAGATGGAAGAGTGGCAGCCCTCATTGGTCATAGTTCGGACTTATGGTTCTGGCAGAGGATGCATTCTTCTATGGCTACAAATACTGATGGGTAAATCTTCTTCCATAATTCCATCTCTCACTAAGCATTTCCTTTCCTTGCCCTTTCATTCCTAGAGATTTCTGGTTACTACTGGTCACCGAAGGGATGTCCAACTATCCCTTATGGGTTCCATTAATCCTTCTTTAAGCTGTTCCTTAAGTTTCCTTCAGTTACAACTATTTTTTCTGTTTCATCTGTTTCTTGCTATGTCTGTTAGAAATGTAGCCATTCCACAGCAACTTCTTGCAAGACACATCTATGAAGGCAAGGGAAACAAACAAAAGCAACAATGAACTATTGGAACTTCATTGAGATAAAAAGCTTCTGCACAGTAAAAGAAACAGTCAACAAAACTAAAAGACAACCTACAGAATGGGAGAAGATATTTGCAAATGACATATCAGATAAAGGGCTAGTATCCAAGATCTATAAAGAACTTCTTAAACTCAACACCAAAGAAACAAACAATCCAATCATGAAATGGGCAAAAGACATGAAGAGAAATCTCACAGAGGAAGACATAGATATGGCCAACAAGCACATGAGAAAATGCTCTGCATCACGTACCATCAGGGAAATACAAATCCAAACCAATGAGATCCCACCTCACACCAGGGAGAATGACTAAAATCAACAAGACAGGAAACAACAGATGTTGGCGAGGATGTGGAGAAAGGGGAACCCTCCTGCACTGTTGGTGGGAAGGTGAACTGGTGCAGCCACTCTGGAAAACTGTGTGGAGGTTCCTCAAAGAGTTAAAAAAAAATAGAACTGCCCTACGACCCAGCAATTGCACTGCTGGGGATTTACCCCAAAGATGTTGATGTAGTGAAATGCCGAGACACCTGCACCCCAATGTTTATAGCAGCAATGTCCACAAATTATACAGACATAATATGTTATACATACATAAAAAGTTATACGTACATTTATATCCACAATGGAATATTACTCAGCCATCAGAAAGGATGAATACCTACCAATTACATTGACATGGATGGAACTGGAGGGGATTATGCTGAGTGAAATAATCAGAGAAAGACAATTATCATATGTTTTACTCATATATGGAATATAAGAAATAGTGAAAGGAACCATAAGGGAAGGGAAGAAACTGAGTGGTGAAAAATTAGAGGAAGACAAATCATGAAAGACTCCTCCTAACTCTGGGAAACAAAGGGTCACAGAAGGGGAGGTGGAGGAGGGGGAGGGGTAACTGGGTGACAGGCACTAAGGACATGATGAGATGAGCATTGGGTGTTAATACTATATGTTGGCAAAATGAATTTAAATAATTTTTTACATGTAACATTAATTACACAAATTGTTTTTTAATCTTTTTTTTATTCATGAGACACACACACACACACACACACACACACACACACACACAGAGGCAGAGACACATCCAGAGAGAGAAAGAAGCAGGCTCCATGCAGGGAGCCTGATGTGGAACTCCATCCAGGGTCTCCAGGATCACACCCTGGGCTGAAGGCAGCACTAAAGCACTGAGCCACCTGGGCTGCCCTACAAATTGCTAACACTAAATCAACCTTTAATTTTGTGGATCTATTCAATTGGTATAATGCATATTGTTATAGGTCACTATATTCAGTTTGCTTTTTTTTCTTTTGGGTCTTTGTGTTTATCTTTATTTTTTAAATTTTATTTTACTTAAATTCAATTAATTAACAGAGTGTATTATTAGTTTCAGAGGTAGAGTTTAGCAATTCATCAGTTGTTGTATTTTTTTTTTAAGATTTTATGTATTTATTCATGAGAGACACACAGAGAGAGGGAGCACAGAGACACAGGCAGAAGGAAAAGCAGGCTCCATGCAGGGAGCTGATGTGGGATTCCATCCCAGGTCTCCAGGATCATGCCCTGGGCTGAAGGTGGCGCTAAACCGCTGGGTCACCCAGGCTGCCCTGTATTTGTATTTATGAGAGAATAACCTGTTATTTTCCTTTCTCATTCTGTCTTTTTCAGATTTTGATCATCATGATTATGCTACACTCATGCCGAAATTTAAGGAGTGTTCTTTGTTTCTAGACTCAATAATTTGTGTTAGATATCATTATGTGTTTTTAAAACTTGTTATAATTTTTTGGCAAAATCATCTGGCTTATTCTTTCTTTTTGAATCACTTTTGCAAGTTAAATTTTTCAAGAACTTATCCATTTTGTTAAGGTTTCAAGTTTATTGAAATAAAGTTGCAACATCTTTTTTTTTTTTAATGTTATTTATTCATGAGAGACACACAGAGAGGCAGAGGGAGAACTCCCCCAGGGAGCCCCATGTGGGACTCAATCCCAGGACCCCAGGATCACAACATAAGTCAAAGGCAGATGCTCAACCCCTGAACCACCCAGGTGTCCCTATCTTCTATATTTTAATTATATGCCTCATATCAGGTTCTGATCCTTTTTACCTCACAGTATTGTTTATTTATAAATTCCCTAGGCTTATTTCTTCTTAGTAAAATTACTAACTCTTGCCTCAGTTCGTGTCATTATATGTTTACTTTCTATTCCATTAATTTCTATTCTCATAATTGCAATCATCCTATTTTCTATAGGCCTATTCACTTGTTCTTTCTTATATCATATTGAATTAGATTAATTCATTACTTTATAATCCTTATTTTTTCCAATATAAGCACATAAGTCATAAATTTGCCTCTAAGAAGTTGAGTTGTGTCCCACAAAATTTTTTAAGCAGCTTTAATGAGACATAGTTCACATACTGTACAATCTACCCAGTTAAAGTGAATACATTAAGAGTCTTTGGTATATTACATGATTAACTTTATGGTAAAATATAATATAGAAGTTGTCATTTTAGCGGTACCTGGGTGGCTCAGATGGTTAAGCATCTGCCTTTGGGGCAGGTCATGATCCCAGGTCCCAGGATAGAGCCCCACATTGGGCTCCCAGCTGAGCAGGGAGTCTGCTTCTCCCTCTGCCTCTGCCCCACACCCCTGCTCATGCTTGCTCTGTCTCTCTCTCTCTTTCTCTGTTTCAAATGAGTAAATAAGATCTTTAAAAAAAGTTGTCATTTTAACCATTTGAAGTATACCGTTCAGTGACATTAGTTACATGTACAGTGCTGTGTAATCATCACCACTATTTCCAACATGTTTTCATTACTTTAAACAGAAGCTTTGTAATCAATAACCATTAACTCTCTCTTCTCCCCCTCCGACTCTAGTAACTACAGATCTACTTTCTATCTCTATAAATTTGTGTATTCTTATATTTTCTTAAATGAAATCTTACAATATTTGTCCTTTTTGACTTACTTAATTTAGAATAATGTCTCTAAGGGTCAATGGTGTAGCAGTACACCATTGTACATCAAACTCCTTTTGATGGCTAAATGATATTCCATTGTGTGTATCTACCACATTTTGCTTATCTATTCACCTGCTGGTGGATACTTGGGTTGTTTCCACCTATTGGCTATTGTGAATAATGCTGTAATTAACACTGGTGTACAAATATGTCTTCTAGCTTTCAATTCCTGTGGGTATATACCTAGAAATAAAATTACTGGGTCATTTGGTAATTCTGACTAGCGTTTTGAAGACCAACCAAACTGTTTCCCTCATGACTGCACCATTTTACATTCCTATCAACAATACACAAGGCTTCCAATTTGTCTGCATTCTCAATACTTGCTATTTTCCATCAAAAAAATATTACGGCCATTCTAGATATGAAGTGATGACATTGTGCATTGTGCTTTTGATTTGCTTTTCCCCGGTGACTAATTATGTTGAGTATCTTTTCCTGTGCTTTCTGGCAATTTGTATATCTTCTTTGGAAAAATGTGTAATCGAGTCCTTTGCATATTCTTAAATTGGGTTGTCATTTTGAGTGTTGAATTGTGGGTTTATATATTATTATTTTTTACGTTATATTACATATAAAGGAGCCATTACCTCTTCAACCCATAACTACTTCAGGTAAAATTAGAAATTGTTAAACATAACTTGTGATGGGTATGGCTTAACAGAGGTCTAACTCTAAGTCCTATTCTGAAAGCCTAGGCATATTTGCCATGGATTTATTTCTAGCTATGACCAAGTCACATAAACCACCACTATGATCATTTTATCATTATTTACCACATAAAATTGAAAAATGAATAATACATGTATATATTTGTAAGGATGAAATTCTAAATAGAAAGAGCAAAACCCAGAACAAAATACTGCTCATAAGCTCAGAGACTATAACTTTTGTATTATGATGCAATAGAAAAATGTGATTCTGGAGAAAGAGAATCACTCCACTTAATATTTTTCCCTCCACAGCAGTATGAAAATGGTATAGGGGAAGGACTAAAGTCAGACTCCTTTTCCTTTAGTTTCTTTTCCATTCTCCACTTCAATTACTGAGACCTTTCAGAACTAACAGAGGCTTCTTTGGGCTATGGAGGAGGAAGAATGAAGTTGTCTTTGGCTATCTGGTCTCCTCCAGTGACCCACCAGGCCAAGGAATTGGCCCTCCTGTGTACTCCTCACAAGGACCTTCAAAGTTTGGACCATGAGGTGGTCAAATAAGAGAAGTCCCCTGGTCCCAGTGCTGCTTAATTTCTAAACAAGTTATGGGTGGGTACACCAAGGAAGTAACATTAATGGGCATAAGGGAGCAAGAAAGGGGGTGAAGAGAACGTTTAGGGATTAGAGGAAGCAAAAGAATTTTGCCTGGGCCTCAAGGCCAATTTAGATACTTTTTAATTTGATGTCACTGAATTGATCTTTGCCTGCTTAACGCTAATTGTTAACACTGCATAAGGCTAGCATTTCCCACTTAATAAATGCACTTGCAGAAAACAAAAGTTTGAAATATGTTTGCCTTTTAAATGCTTATTTTTTCTTTTATTTACTAATTATACTGTTCAGAAATTCCCACTGGAAGTGACATAGTCCTTTTAGGACCTGTGAACAAAACCGTTAACAACTTTCTATGCAGTCCAAAATAAGCAGAAGAGAACACTTTTTTTTTTTCTCAAGGTTTAACATAGGGAGCCAGACAAGATGCCTGTGCAAAAGGCTACCAGTGAGATGGTAAGATTTTTAAGATTGGATGTGAGTAAACAAATGTATTCATTAAGAACTACGGGTTACTACTTTATTATATCCTGTTGGAATGTAACTCTAGGAGGGTAGGGAGTTTTGTTTTTCACTAATATAACCTCAGTGCCAGAACAGTACCTGGAGCAGAGCGGGCATTTGATACATACCTTTTCTGAGTGTATAAATGAATCCCAAAGCTAAATATGTAGTAAGTTGTCTTTTATAAATCTTAGTGGTTTGCTTTTTTTCAAATGGTCATATAAGAAAATTTTTTTTACATTGAAAATGTAATATTTAAAAATACCTTTTCAAGCCAAGATTATTATTCTCATTTAAAATACATTTTTTTAAATTGTAGCTCAGCATCTCCTTTTTCTACAATATCATGTTATTAAGTGTTCATCAAAATACCACAAGGTGGCATACAAAACCTCAAAAAGACATTTCTGAAATTCTGTCAAAATTTTACTACATACTTAATAGAAAAACCTCCCTAAAATCCAGGCAAGAGACCCCCAGCCCTGGACCCTTTGCTTGAGGGCTAGGTTCTATGCCACTCTAGCATACATCCCTACCTACAGGGTGAGAACACCACAGAGCCCAGGGGCATGTCCCTCCACACCTGGAAAACCTCTTCCAAGGCCTTGCCTTTCTGCTCCATCCCAGGAGGACAGATGAAACTGAAGAGCACATTCCAAAAGTCTGGACTGCTCAAGCAGCACCTCTGCAGGAGCTGGGGTGGGTTGTCCTTGGGAGATGGCACTGGGACAAGGAGGGCTCTCGGAGTCCATCTCTCCCTGCTTTGAACTCCTTAGTGCAGGGCTTGAGGAGTCCAAGAATCCTGGGAACCTTAAGAAGGCATGTTTGCCAAGGTAGGAACAGTTTGTTAGTGTGATTTATGACTTCTGATGATTTTGATTATTTATGACCTCCATTTTCAGTGACCGGGCCCTGCAAACATTCGAATCAGGGCTGTGGTATATAATTTGTTGATATTTTTGTGTATATTTGCTTACTTACAATCTGTACTTGGAATCTCTGCATTAGAATTCTGAAATTTCAGTAACAAAATCAGTGGCTTATTTGAATGGCTTGTATTGGCTATTTATCAGGGGGTAAAAACAACTTTCATCAAAATGGCCTACAATGGAATTTGTAAACAAATGTTAAGTACAGCAGCTATTGCAGCTTTCTACCACTACTTCAGTTTTCCTCCTTCCAGGAAATAGAGTAGGACTGTACTTACCTATCCCTTGGTGTCAGTTGTGGCTATGCAGCTAGTTTTGTTGTTGTTGTTGTGTTAAAACTCTGGTTTAGATTCTTCTTCTAATAATTTTGAGATGCAACTCTCAGATCATAAAATTCATCCTTTTAAAAGTGTACAATTCAGTAGATTTTAGTATTTTCAGTTATGCAAGTAACACCATTAACTTTACAACTTTTGTACCATTGTCACAAAAAGCAACTGGTACCCGTTGGCAAAGTATGACTAGGTTTGACCATTGCAATTTGAGTATGAAGGTTGTGCGTCACGCTCAGCAAGTCTTTTCACAGCTAGTGGTGGGTTCCCCACATTCTCCCCTTGCCATGGTGGGTGGTGTATTCCATAAACGAGACTCTATCAGCCTGCATCTTGGAGGATAAAAACAGAGCCAAGCTCTTAACAAACCAAGAACGTGGCTAAGAGTTTCACTGTGTTGAGTCACTAAGATCTCGGGGTTCTCCGTAAACACAGCACAGTATGGCCCACGTGCACTGGATTAATGATCTGATCAGAAATCAGAGAGAATTTTTCAAAAGTGCTTAGAAATTGTAATTAGAAAATGACTCACTACTCATTACCGTCTTACAATGAAAAAGAGGCTGATTTTGAATGATTATTGAAGGAAAGCCACTTCATCTGAGCTAAGAAAAGGACACTTCGCCAAATATATTTACCATCGAGGATCCAATATAACTCCATCACGAATTTTGGTCTGCTGATGGGAATGTGATAGTTACCACTATTTGAGACAACTATGCTTTAAGGTTTCTTTTGGAATCCTACCTGTAATTTACTTGGTCTCTGGCATAAGATAAAACTCCAGAATGAATTTTTTTCTTTCAATCGTTTATCCTTTAGCCTGTGTTAAACATAATTTAATCTTTCTTAAGTGAGTAATTGCAATATCTCAGGTCTCTATTTTCAGTATCCCATCACTGTTCAGCATGGTTGACATATAAAATGAGATATTCTGTAGATCTTAATGTATGTTCTATTGTTTTTAAAAGATATTATTTATTCATGAAACACACAGAGAGGCAGAGACATTAGGCAGATCATAAAATCCATCCTTTTAAAGTGTACAATATAACGTGTAAAGCAGGCTCCCTGTGGGGAGCCCGATGTGGGACTCGATCCCAGGACTCCAGGATCACAGCCTAAGCCAAGGTAGATGCTCAACCACTGAGCCATCCAGGTGCCCCTGCTCTATTAATAATGCTACTAGCATAGTTTAGGTTCCCATTACTCATCATCATTGCACAATCATATCAACTAATCCCCATTCTTTTCTTCTCTTCCTCTAATCTTTATTAGCTGCCAGATTAAAAATCCTAAAACGTAGTTCTGCTCATGACTTTTCCCTATACAAAAACCTTCAGTAGAAGCTCTTGGCCGGCTCAGTGAAGCATGTGACTCTTCATCTTGGAGTAGTGAGGTCAAGCCCCAGGCTGGGGGAAGAGCTTACATAAAAAAAAAAAAAAAAAAAAAAAAAAAGCAAAAAGCAAAACCAAAACCAAATAAAAACTTTTAATAGCCCTCAGAGAATAAAAAAAATAATTTAGCTAGGTATTGTATTGCTTTGCTAGGACTGTCATAACAAAGTACCACAGACTGGATTGCTTATATAAAAGGTTATTTATTGCCTCACAGTTCTGGAGGCTACAAATCTGACATGAAGCTATTGACAGAGAGGATTTCTTCGGAGGGCTATGAGGAAGAATCTGTTGCATACCTCTTCCTTAGTTTTGGGAGGTTTGATGGCAATCTTCGTCATTCCTTGGCTTGTAGACGATCATCCCAGTCCCTGCCTTCTCTTCACGTGGCACTGTCCTTGAGTCTGTGTCCAAATTTCTTCCTTTTATAAGGACATCAGTCATATTGGATTAGGACCCAATTCTACTCCAATGTTACTTCTTAACTAACGTTTACACCTGCAATAACCCTATTTCCAAATAAAGTTACATTCTGAAGTACTAGAGTTTAGGACTTCAACACAGCAATTTTGAGGTGCACAATTCAAACCGTGACAGTATTCAAAGCCCTCCACAAGGTTCCCTACTTCTCTTTTCAGCTTTATCCTCCCGTCTCACTACTTCACCTTATACCTGAGGTACTGCAGACAACAAAAAGCCCTGCCTTTCTGTGAGTCGTTACTTTTCTGTCTCTGTTCATTTTTCTTCCTCTAATTCTTTTGTATTCTCATCACATCCTGTGCATTCTTCAAGGTCAAGCTCAAGTTTTCTATCTAGAAGTAATTTCTCTCTTTTGTGATTCCCTATGTGTATTCTTTATACTTTTCTCTAATGGAATTCGCCACGTAATTTGTAACTTGTATTATACATGGCTTATGCAGTCTATAATCCTTATCAGACTGTAAGCCCCTTATGAAGAGGAGACACATCTTACTCATCCTTTAATTTTCCCACAGAATTTTTCAAAGTGCTTTATAACAAATATTTGTTGAATAAAGTTATAAACATCATAGAGCTTATAGTTTAAAATCTCTGGTATTAGTTATTTTATCATTATTACTTACTCCTTTAAGATTGCAGAAAAAATCTTATTAGTGGGTGCTTTTGACTTTAATATATATTATGGAAATGCACAAATGTTTTCAAACTAATATATAGATTCAGATACAAATTATGAGCCTAGAAGGTGAAATTATCAATATCCTGTAAGAGTCCATTAAACAACTCCAAATTCTTTCCTACAGTATTATTTTTAAAAGTTGCAATGACACAGAAAGAAGTTTCACTTAATTCATTGTTATAGTTGAATAAATATTTATTAATCCCATTCTGGGTAGTTCAAACTTTTATTTTAAAGGGGCAAAATATTCAAAAAAAAATATATGGTACCAATACAAGAGAAAGATCTGAGAGTCTTGAGCTAGAATTTAGTTTCCTTTCTAAGAAGCAGTCACGCTCTATACATTTATATGCTTCCTTTCCATATATACACACACACACACACACACACACACACACACATACTGACATTCAAACATTACACAAGTTTAGATAAATTAAGAGTTATAAAATAAACCTTCAGGATTTAGTCATTCTGAGCGTATCAAAACACTTCTACACAACTTTTTTTTGAATGCAAAAGATAAAGATCCAAGGAGTCATACTTTCTAAACAAGCACTTTAAATGAATTTTGATATTTACTAACTTAAGTACTCAAGGACTTGGTTTGAAGAGTCCAACAGACTGAAAGTCTGCTTTTCAAGAGTACTATGATCTTCTATCAATGGAGAGATTTTGGCATTTCTAAATTCTAATAGTTCACGATCTTTGCTTGATGTCAGTAATTCATTATCGACTACGCCAATAGTTGCATCTTCTACCAGAATATTCGCTTGGTATGCTCCAATTGGAATTTCAGGAAATCCAATGTAGTCATGATCTGCCACTACTGAACCTTGTAAGAGATAAAGACTATCTGAAAAAAGAAATATGTAAGTTTACCTTTTAGAATAATTAAACATCATTTTAAAATTAAACAATGTTAAATGGGGACAAAATTCCAAGTAATAAAAATTAACTCTAAGATTAACTGCTGGTGAATTCTCCTATCTACTAATACACATGTCAAAGGATGAATAAAATGATACATACATTTGACAGCTCATATACATAGAATTCAGGAAAGACCTAAGATTTTAAAAGAGCCAAGTTTTCCTGTTCCCTTGATCTGTCTTTGGCAGGTATACATGAGTGGTTAGAAAGGGCTAAAGATCATGGTAAAGATTAAAAGCAGTTATAAAAACTCTATTTTTGATGTTCATGATACACTTATTAATAGGCTTCTGCAAGGTACTCCTGAGTAAATTAATGGGATCTTGAAAGATATTTAATAAATAAAATCCTTACATTTATAACTTTAATCTTCACAGAATCCATATAAGGACAATAATGTCCAGTTGTTTAAAATTAGGACAATAATATCAAGTTGTTTATAATATGAAATTATAAACTAAAATGAAGTTAATAGTATCAGGCTTATATGACAGTTACTAGAATCAGGCTTATGTGATACAGGTTAAGTGGGCAGGTTTACGTGTAAGTAGGCAGTTTACAATGCTTAGCTTATTTAAGTGTAATTTAATACCAAAATGCTCATGAACTTCTAAAGTGTAGTTAAATTCATACCGAAATACTGACAAGGAATTTCCCTTGTCAGCATTTTATTCTACTTTGAGCAAAATTATCATCGCTATCAGAAAAAAAAATGCTTAATATGAATGTTAACCTGATGGTAAAACAAGTACCATCTTCATGAAAAAGGTTTATGTACATAAAAGGATTTTTCCCTACCTGATATTTTAATTCATTATAACAAAGAACTCTTCTACCACAGATGATTAACTTCATGGACCCCAGCCTTCTTTTTCTGCATTTTTTCCCAAAGCATTAATGATTATCTCTAAGATTTTAATAGCTTAAAGAGCCCTCAAATTTTAAGTTCAAGAAATAGCAAAAGGAAGACTAATTGCCCATTAGATTAGAGATTGAAGAAAGTTTCTCAGAGCAGATAAATTTCCTAATAAACCCTAGAACATGATCTTATTCTACCCCTTCTCCTACTAATATGTGAAAAGCTCACTGGGCCTATTCTAATCCCATAAATTTACACACTTAAGAACTTTGGTTTAAAAAACTTAAAAAAATCAAAGCCATGATGCTCTCCCATAAGTGGACTTGGGTTTGCATGGGCATTTAGTTTTGACCATTTTGTTCTTCATTAGGCAAAATATATTTGGTATTTTAATTTTGAGAGGTTTTCCAAGTTTTCTCCCACCAATTCTTATTCATGCAAAAATAGTAATTAGATTGAAAAAGATGGCAAGATATAGGTATTTATGATGAAAACCAAAGTATAGATAATTGAAGGTGGTAAGAAAATGATTTTTGTATGTTAGCATGGGATGAACTGCTGGACAAGTGAACAATTCTGAAGGATAAAAACCAAATTGTGCAACTCATGAGAAGTGCTATTGTCCAAGAACAGCAAGAAAGAGCAAAAACATGATCAATGCATTTCAAACACTCAGAATGTGTTGCTAAAGGTTCAACATCAAAGTTCACTCTTAGGCTCTTAATACTGGAGAAGGCTAGACACTTAGAACTTCCAAAGGTTAGGTATGATAAATGTATCACTGGTGAAATTTTTCAAATAAGCCATGGGAATTCCACAGTTTCAAGGCCTGCACAGTGCTCAAAGTATTGGTGATTGCAGATACCATAAATTTAAGGTATTTCCAAAGATCCTTGCAAAAATTCTTTGATGCAGTTTTCTCATTTTTTTTTTTTTTTTTTGAAAAATATGTCCAGTAAACATGGTATCAGCAGGGAAAATGCACATAGCATAGACATGAAGCTCTTAGAAGTTGCCACATTGATGTCCTGGATATACATTGAGAGCTTGAGCTTAAACACCTGTTAGTTATACTGGACTTCAAAACCAATGCACTTTACCAACCGCACTTGTTTCTAAGAGGAGAGCTTCTATGTGTCATATGTGTACATGACTTTATACAATACACAAATTTTTTCTTTTAAATAAGTGATAAATTTTAAAGTACCTATTGTAAAAAAAAAACCTACTGTAATAAAACTGTAGAGAACAAGAACTATACTCGGCAAATTCTACACAAATCACTTTACATGCAATGGAAAATTACTCTGGAGATTTCAAGCTATGTTTGTGTAGAAAAAACAACAACAACAACAACAAAAAAAAAAACAAAACCAATTCTCATTTATCCAGAAGGTCAAATATGTTTCAACTCCAATATGGTCTAGATCTACTGGAGCCAACAGAAATGCTCTCTAACTTCAAAACAAATTACCAGGAATTATCAGAAGAGACTTTTGAGGTCCTACACATATTATTAAATAATAACTAGATAGAGCAGGTTATATCAAATATATTTTTAAAATTTTCACATATTTCTTGCCTACTTTAATGTGGTTACTAGAAAATTTAAAATTACATTACTATATAACTTTTGCATTTTATATATATCAATTGGACAGTTCTGGTGTAAAATAATCCTGAATTAGGGATGTAAAAAAGAACAAGTTTTGCCCCCACGATACAGAGGTAAACATATCATATTCAAACATTTTTCTATTCAGCTGTATTAAAGGATAAACTTTTTTATTTTCATTCTATTAATTTAATTATCATTATGACATCTGTTTGATGAAAGCATTATTTCAGCTTTGGCCAGACTGAGTAAGTAAGCCTTTAGTTTTTTCCAAGTGGAGGTAAGGTGTTATCACAGCAGTTTAGACATACTTTTCCTTATGTAGTTTTAAGGAGTTAAAAAAAAAAAGGAATTAAGAAAAAAATTTTTAAGTTTCTCTAAGGAGAAAAATAAGTTGAAATTAAAGTCTCAGAAAAGTCTGAGTGATTTGGATTAATTTATTTCGTTAAACATAAAGAAAAGTACATGGTTTTAGAATACTAAATTTCCTTATTCTGAAGAGGTGATCAGACTAATTCTATATACAGCCAGATAATTCTAAAACTTTTAGAATGTGTTGATACAATAGATTATCCATCCTTTCTTATGATAAAATCATGACAGATTACTGTAATTTGGTATTACATAATTGCCACATTTATAAAAATAACCAATACTAACAAAAGAGAACTGAATGACTCTCAGTTTAGAGATTACACATCTAAGAGCTCAAAGGGAGGTTCTTTGGATAAATTATATTAATAAAACAGTAAATATAATGGGCTTAATAAAGATCTAAAGTTTGTTTTGTTTCATGAATGGAAACCATAATAGTGGGAGGGAGAATAATGGGCCCCTAAAGACGTCCATGTTCTAAAACTCCCTGGACCTGTAAGTACAGTACCTTACATGACAAAGGAGAATTTGAGAAGTGATGGAATTAAGGTCGCTAAACAGCTGACCTTAAAACAGGGAGATAATTCTGCATTATCCAGGTGGGCCTAAGGACAAGGGTCCTTAACCATGGAAGGGGAGGGAAGAGAGAAGGTTGTAGTGACTGTGACGTGAGGAGGACTCTATCTGTCATTGCTAGCTTTGAAGACAGAGGTAGGAGAACACAAGCCAAGCAGTGTGGGTAGCCCCTAGAAGTTGGAAAAGGCAAGGAAACAGGTTCTCTTTTAGAGCCTACAGAAAGGAACAAAGCCCTGCCAATGCCTAATTTTAGCCCAGTAAGGCCTATCTATGTTGGAATTCTAAGCTAAAGAACTGTAAGGTGTTTTAAACCATTAAATTTATAGTAATATGTTATAGCAGCAGTAGGAAACTTATAAAATAATGAAAACCATTTCATAAACTTTGAAGAGCAATCAGCAGACAGAAATCTATCACAACTCCTACCCAAAATGAAACAATAAAATTACTCAAAATCTATGTTTGATAGAAGAGTCAGTAACATTGTTCTTTTCAGAAGGGAACATTAGGATTATAAAGAGATACTAAGGTATGTCATAAAACTAACTAAAATAATTAGTCTTGAAAAACAAGTACCTGGCATTGAACCAGACAAAATGACATAGGCCTGCTTAAAATAGCCATGAGAAATATTGTTGACCTAGTACTGAATGTGCTCCCTCTACATTATGTTCTAGATAAGAATGGATAAGAAGTTGGAAACAGAGCTTAACTGCTTTGGACAGTGAGTCTTTAAAATAGCTATGCGATCTCACACCTGGTAAGAGTAGCAATGACAAGTACAGACAGAGTCTTTTGGATATACCTCTTCTAAATTTATGTCAAAGAATAGGATTTAAGACGTTCAAAGACATTTAGTTTGCATGACATTCAGCTCAAGGACACTTTAAAATCAGCTTCTGAGGTAAAGATTTTCAAGAGAATATGTAATACTGAAGAAAAAGATGGCAGAAATCACATTTATTTTGAATTTCTATAAAGAAAAGAAACACAAAATAAGGAACAAATAGTAATCAAGAACCAGATTCCAGGATGGTTGGATCACATTTCCTTTGGTTAATAAGAAAACACAATTTTACCCATCTAACTCAGATCTCTTACATGTACACTAGTACTAATATTAAAATTTTCCTTATATTACTGGAAGAAGAAATATCTGCAGAGAATTCAAGCATGAGGGAAAAATTAGACTGCCTTTGTTTAGAAACTGTTCTACTCAATTGGATTCTGAAATATGCAGGAGTAGCAAAATGTTTGGCCTCCTTTCTGAGAAAGTCTTTGGCAAGAGTAAATTGCAAAATGTTGAAGCAGATGTAGCAACATTTTAAATGTAAATTTTGTATTAACTAAGGAAGGCTAACATATTAGAAAGGAGAGAGTCCTGAATGCTGAGATTAGGGAAACAATCTTGCTAGAGAAGAAAGGACAATATGTACCTGTATAATTTTTTTTTTCTACTTAACTTACATAAGAAAGAAATCATAAAGGGCAAGTAGTACAAAGAATGAAAGTACCATCTTTCAACAAGGACAGTGAAGAGACTGTGAGCTTTCAGAATTAGAACAGTGCAGGGTAAGTTTACTAATTGAGCAATCAGGCTGTTACAAGCAGAAGGAAAGATACTAAGAGGTTTTTTGTTTGTTTTTTTGATACTAAGAGTTTTTAAACTTGACAGTTTTGATCCAGATCAGAAGGAAAGTTGAGCTATTTACCAAACAGCCCTTAAGGGCTTCTTTACCCTAAAGAAATAAGGTTAAGTATAAATACTCTGTATAATATAAATAAGTATAAATATTATCTTCAAGTAATATTGATGCTTTATTTTTCTTTATAGGAAAAGCCAAATTAAAACTGGCTGAGGTACCAATTCACTACCTCTGTTATCCACCTCATATAAACTCTAGGGAATGGTTACAATAGGACAGAACAAACCAGTCTCAAGTAAGTGGGATTTAATCTGAAAGCCATAGCAAAAAGTCATTTCTCTCTTAATCTCTCAAAGAAAAGGTTAAAGAAATCAGGATATCCTTCTGACTGTTCAAAACCACATCTGGGGGCAAGCATAACCATGTTCAGGCTTTCACCTCTCCACATAGCACCTTACAGCATTCTGATTACACCCCACCGTGCACCTTCCCTTGCATCTATCATAACCTGACTATGGCATAACATAAAAAAAACACTTTTAAAAAAGTTCTCTAGTATATTTATCGCACAACAGAATTCTGGATAGTATGTTTGGTTTTGGCATCATTTACCTTAGTGGATATTTTCTTATGCTAAGCTGAGGCACAAAGTGACAAAATGTTGTGAAAGCAAAAATAAAGAAGACCTAATTCTTCCTTCTGTGAAATGGGTCCAATAACTCCTACATGAACTATAAGGTAAATGTATGGAAAGTACACTAGAAATCAGAACCGTATCTCTTAGAAGCCTGACAGTTTCAAGAGAGTCATTCTAACAGAACAGAATACCTGGGATCTAAAATTATACCACATTTTATAAAAATGAGAAAGTAAAAGAAAACCTAACTGAGAAAAGAGGTTTTGGTTGGGTGGAGGGTGGATTCTTATATTACTTTTAACTTCCCTCCTCATTCACAAAAAGTAAAATGTAAAGAAGTAACAGATATTTACCTTGCTCACTGGACTCTCTTACATAAGGCTTAAGGTGGGACATTTTGATAGGTCTTTTAAGTCTCGTCCCAGTGTTGTCTCTTAGAACAGCACATCCACTTTCTGTAATATAGTCTATGACACAAGGACCAACCCATTCTGACTGGAAACGACCATCCTTCCACCAATTTTTTCTTTGTCTTAAAACTTCATGACCCACTTTTAAATGAAATGGATTTAATTGCTTTGGTTTCTTTTTAACAATGATTTTGCTTTTATTTAGTTCATCAAGATTGTTGTTCTCCATCTATAAGAGCAAAATAAAAAAGAGAGAACAAAGGGAGGAAAGTTATAGTTTCTCCAAAGTAAATGCAAATAACAAAATGGTTACTTACTAAGATATTATTACAATGTAGACATGAATCTCTATTTAATTCTGAAAAATATTTCAAAACCAGTACCATTACCCCAACTTTGCAAAGAAATTAAACTGAGATAGGTTAAGTAATTTGCCCAAATCAAACGACCAGAAAGCAACAAGACCAGGAATGTGAATTCAGTTCAACCTAATTCCAAAGAACAAGGTATTCCCATTACCGTCTCTCAGAACTTTATAGTTAGTAAGCATACTATGTAATCAAAACAAGCAGAATTTAATAGAAACAAACTTGGCTTATATAACATATGTATGTGTGCATCCATGTGTATGTGTGTGCATGGTGAAATTTTTAAAATTACTTCATGGATTTTTAGGTTATAGAGTTTTCTATTAAATAGAATCACCTGTCCTGCTGAAGTTGTCTTATTCTCCATTATTTTATCAGCTTCTTTAATTGCACCTAGAATTTTGGCAAACATACTTGTATCATTACCATCTGCTTCATGGAGAATATCTGAAGTCTCAGTCATGTATGGATTTCGATTAAACATTTGAAAATACGGTATATTTTTAGTAGGCTCCTATTTTAAGGAAAATGAACAACAATTTGTAATTATTTATGTAGCCAAGAAACAGTCATAACTTAAAAGTACAGAATAATAAAAAGACACATACCAAGTGAGTTACATTGAAGGCAAATGAAATAGCTGATAGGTGATCATCCCAGTTGTTTGGGTGGTCAGCACAGTGTTTAGAAAGAAATGCCTTTATTGTGCTCGGTGTACTTTCAGTTGGATTAATGGTTTGGGAGCTATGAGAAATTACAATTTGCTTTGTGCCAAACAATCCATACAGTTCAACATTGATCTGAAAAGTATATAAAACAAAGTGGACTTTAAAATTTGTATTTTACTTTTCCCTGACCAAAAGGTTTCAAAGAATTTGAATCTTGCCTTTTTCATTGACCATAGCCATTCTATATATAAAAATACACATACTGTATTTAAAACAGCAATTACCATTTACTGAGTGCTTATTATCCATTGTTCAATACAATAGATGCTTTACATTGCTGTTGTTATACCTTACAACAATCATGAGTTACCATTAACCCCATTTTAAAGATAAAAGTTTTGGGAGGCTAGGAGCCTTGCCAAACATACATATACAGCAAGCAAACGGAAGAACAGAATTTAACACTAACTCTGAGTTCATGTAACATTTTAATTCAGCAGACAATTTCTCAAACACATACTAGGTCACATAACCCAGTTAACAGTTATGAGACTGGCAAATAACTAAACTTGTATACTCAGTTTCCTCATGCGTAAGATGAGGATAATTCTGCCCAGGATTCTTTTGAGAATTATGAGTATATATCTGTGAAGCACCTACAACAGTTCTTGGCAAGTAGTAGGCACTTTGTAACTTGTAATGTTACTATTATTATCGTAGTTATATTTATTATCTGCAGGACCTAAGAAAAGTCAAAATGAGTTTAGAAAACTTCTAACTATAAGCCTATAAAACATAAAATAACTTATGTTTCCTATCTTATGCCTCAGACTATCTTTTCTTATTATTTTTAACTGGGTAAACTTTTGGTTAATAAACTAGGTCTTTTAAAAGACTGTATTCTTGGGATCCCTGGGTGGCGCAGCGGTTTGGCGCCTGCCTTTGGCCCAGGGTGCGATCCTGGAGACCCGGGATCGAATCCCACATCGGGCTCCTGGTGCATGGAGCCTGCTTCTCCCTCTGCCTGTGTCTCTGCCTCTCTCTCTCTCTCTCTGTGACTATCATAAATAAATAAAAATTAAAAAAATAAATAAATAAAAGACTGTATTCTTGTTGCCTAATTGTAAGAAGACAAATCATATCAGAGTAACTAAAAAGGTAAAGCTAATAACCACCAAAACCAAAACCACATTTCCCAACCTACCCTGCAGGTAGGAGTAGCTATGTGATACTGTTTTGGTCAAAAGGAAATGTGGAAGTTGTTCGGCTTTTAAAAGTTGTTGGGTAGACTCAGTTCATACTAGGTTTTTTTGCGTCTGTTGTCCTCTCCATTTTTTGTCTGAATTATAGACTTTGTGGCGTAGGCTCTGGTACCCATCTTGTGAACATAAGACTAAGAGTCGTATCTCAAAGATGGTGGAACAGAAGACTGGAAGATTGGATTCCCAAAGACATTCAACCTTGGACAGTTTAGCCTTCTTGTAACTTTTGGGCAGAATATATATTGGGCAGAAGACAGCAGTTCTCTTCCTTGCAACTAATAAAGTTCCTAGCTGATATATGTACTAATTTTGGCGACCTCCTTTTAATTTTTTTAAAGATTTATTTGAAAGAGAGAGAAAGAGAGAGCATGAGTTGGGGGGAGGGGGCAGTAGAAGAAAAGGGAGAGAGAATCCCAAGCATACTCTGCACTGAGCGCAGAGTCCGATGGGGAGCTCAATCCCATGACCATGAGATCATGATCTGAGCCAAAACCAAAAGTAGGATGCTTAACCAGCTCTACCCCCACCTTTCAGTCTTTTCATTCAAAAGTAATATAGGGATCCCTGGGTGGCGCAGCGGTTTGGTGCCTGCCTTTGGCCCAGGGCGCGATCCTGGAGACCCGGGATCGAATCCCACATCGGGCTCCCGGTGCATGGAGCCTGCTTCTCCTTCTGCCTATGTCTCTGCCTCTCTCTCTCTCTCTGTGTGACTATCATAAATAAATAAAAATTAAAAAAAAAAAAAGTAATATAAAAGATATACTTAAAAAAAAAAAAACAAAAAACAAAAAACACAACAACCAAATCCTAGAGGGACGCCTAGCCGGCTCAGTGGGTAAAGCATGCGACTCTTGATCTTGGGGTTTTAAGTTCAAGCCCCATGCTGGGTGTAGAGATTACTTAAAAATACAATCTTTTAAAAAAGAGACGGAAATCTCAGAGAATTGGTGTTATTTGGGTCAGCCTCAATCTGAGGTCATAATCAATGCTTTTAAATGACTGACCTCTGGAAGAGGGTCTAACAACTTCTTTGCTTCAAGAGGTTGCCTAGGAATGATCCAGTGAATTCATTTGTGGGATGCTAGCCTGATATCATAACCCCAGAGCCTTTTTGCTCCCATCAAACCCTTCTATTAGTGGTTACAATTCTGTTTTGCTAAAGACCTGTATTTAAAATCAAAGGAGGAGATTTTCCTTTGGAAATGTTTGTTTTCTTTCCTTCAGAGCTTTACTAAAAGTTCCTGCATTGTATTCAAACATTTATATTTTCATCCAACTGTGTAATACACACACTGAATTCATCCACATTGCCACATTGTAATCTTATTTCAACACTTTAGCAGTGTTTGGTATGTGTTTGCTAACAAAAGAAGACATTTCATTTTGTCACCATTATACTCACTGTATAATATTTAAGCCATTTACATACATCAGAGTAAAAAGAACAAATTTTCTCAATCATCTGTGATTTTTAGCTTTTTGCTATTAAACCTCACAAAAGAGGCTTATAAACATTGTTATCTTTGGTAAAATTTCCAAAGTCCTGGATTATTATGTGACTTTAAACATAACTGGAAAAATGGGTGACTCATAATAGTCCATATTGTCATGATTATTATCTCTAAGCACTACATGCACTTAGCATGAGGCTTTTTATTAGTTTTTATTAGTTGTGGTGGAAGCAAATCAGTTTCTTGATATTTTGGATTTTGGTGAACAATTTCCTATCAGATTTAATTAGTTGATGTTTGTTCTCATCTCATTAATGTGTCTATAAAAGAATTAGTAACAGAAGTTAAGTAGAAGTACCAGCTCTATGATTTTCTTGTGGTTGATGGATGATTGCGTTATTAGTAGTACCTTGTTTTCACTGTAGGAAACTTAAGCCATCTGGCTATTCCATGAGGAGTAGTTTGATGAAAACTAGGTGATATTTATAAACACAACTACTGCTGAAAACCAAGAATGAACAAGGGAACTGTAGATAGACCTCTTATGTGTTGTGGATTCTTTCTCTTTTCATACCCTCATACATCATGTGTGACATTCAATCACCCGCCTTGTTGATTCAGGATGCTATTAATCATCTGTATACAACATTAGCAAAACTTTTCTTTCTTATTAGATAAAAAAGAAACATAAGCAAAGTTCCAACATTGTTAGCCCATAAACAGGATTGTTTCACGCACCTCATTTTGACCACTGTGTCAGTCAAGGCAGGCAAGGTTATGTGGTAGTTATAAAACACTTTCAAGTCTCAGCTTTAATGCAGTAATTTTACTGCTTGCTCCTACAAACTTGGCTATGGGTCAGTATGTCTCTTCAAGGCAACAATTCTTGACTACATGCCTCAGCAATCCTACATGAGAAAATTTCACCCCCTATAATGTAATATCTGGAATGTTCAGTCAATTCCCCAGAGAAAAAGTAAAAGACTGGGAGACTGAAGAAAGGAGCATATGGTTTTCACTACCTCAGTCTGAAAGTGGCATCCATCCATCCATTCAATTTCTTTGGCTAGATCTAGTTACTTGGGCTTGCCAACCTCCAAGAAGACAAGACAGCCTTCTACATTTGAAAGGCTAGGAGAACTAGTTATTGCTGAGCATTAGTAATTTATATTACAAAAGCAACAGATGATTGTGTATATTTTAATCACGAAAAACTGTTAAGAGCAGGCAGCCTGGGTGGCTGAGAGGTTTGGCACCGCCTCTGGCCCGGGGCCTGATCCTGGAGGCCCGGGATTGAGTCCCATGTCGGGCTCCCTGCATGACGCCTGCTTCTCCCCTCTGCCTGTGTCTCTGCCTCTCTCTCTCTGTGTCTCATGAATAAATAAATAAAATCTTAAAAACAGTTTACATGTCTTTTTTTTAATATTTTACTTATTTATTCATGAGAGACACACAGAGAGAGGCAGAGGTATAGGCAGAGAACCAGGCTCCCCGCAGGGAGCATGATGTGGGACTTGATCCCAGGATCACGACCTGAGATGAAAGCAGATGCTCAACCACTGAGCCACCCAGGTGCCCCTGTTAATTCCTTTTCTTTGTAAATATAACTTTTTTGGGTAAATATCATTTTTAATGGCCACAAAATAATCTCATCATGTGGCCAGACACAATTTTTTAAACACTCTCTTTTTTGGGATTTTAGGTTGTTTCCTGTCTCTCGCTAATATAAATGGCACTGTGGTAATCATGTCATAAAAGAGCTTTTTTTCTGTACTTTGGATAATTGCCTTAGAATAAATTCTTAGAAATAGGATTGCTAACCAAAAGACACACACACACACACACACACACACACAAACACATATATATATGGCTTTTAATGGACCTTTGGAAAACTATTTTATGAGAGAGTTAGTTTCAAGTTGCAATGCTGCCAGGAAGGTAAGGCTGTCTCATTCTACCTGTAGTCTACTTGGTATTATTACCATTTTTGTTGATTAGACAAGTTAAAATGGTCTTACTTTGCATTATTCATTCCTATTTAATTTGAACACTTTTCCATGTTTGTTATTTTTTAAAAAGATTTATTTACTTCTTTGAGAGAGAGGGCACATGAGCATGGTGGGGGGGGGGGGGACGACAAAGAGGGAGGGAGAGGGACAACAGACTGCACTGAGCAGAGAGCCAACACAGGGCTCAAACCCAAGACCCTGAGATCATGACCTGAGTGAAATCAAGAGTTGAACACTTAACTGACTGAGCCACCCAGGGTATAGGAACTTGGATTTGGGGATTTTCCACTGTTTCCTGATAAATGTGGCTTACAGTGCCTAAACTAAACAAACAAGGTGGTTTATGCTGAATACATTTTTTTCCTTTAGGAATCTAAGATTTTGGTACAAGCCAGGCAGAGGGTGCCTATGTGACAGCTCCCAATAAAAATCCTACACACAGAGTCTCTAATGAGCTTCCCTGGTAGATAACATTTTACATGTTTGCTACAACTCCTTGTTGACAGAATTAAACATGTCTGGTTGTCTCTGATTTTTTCTTATACTAGTATTCTGTTTAATCATGAAAATTTTAAAATATACCTTAAGTGTTATTGTCACTATTACTTTTTTAGGATTTTCATATATATTCAAGTTAACTTGAAAGAATATTCTTTCATATAGATATATATATATATCTATATGAAAGAATATAGAATTCTTTCATGGAATATATATACAGAATATATACAGAATATATATAGAAAAAATATCTATATATTCTTTCTATGAAAGAATTCTTTCTATATATATAAAGAATATCTATATATATTCTATGAAAGAATTCTTTCATAGAATATATATATAGAATATATATAGAATATATATAGATAGAATATCCATATATTCCAAGTCAACTCTGGAAAAAGTCAAAGGCAAGGAAAAAAGCTCCCTCTTTATTAATGCTGATTAGAAATTACTTATGTAAATTAATTTTGAATTGGGAAAAATCAATACCTTTCAATACTGAATATTCTCATTTATAAATATGATGTATTTCTCCATTTAGTCAATTCTCCTTCTGTATGTCAATCATAGAATGTTTCTAAAGATTTTATTTTTAAGTCATCTCTACATCCAACATGAGTTTGAACCTATGACCTCGAGATCAAGAGTCACATGCTCTTGATGCTCTCACTGAGCCAGCCCCAGGTCCCCAATTACAGAATTTTCAAGCTAGAAAACAAGGATTATTTGGTCCAACTTCCTCATTTTAGTTTTAGGAAACCTGAAGATAGATTTATAATTACTTAGTTGCACAATTAATACAAAATCCTGGTCTCTTAATTTCCAGTCCAGCTACCTTTGTGCTCTACAGTATTAAACCTCTACATCTGTAGCAATTTATATAAACTTACTAAGTTTACTCTATAATGCATTACTCTATAATGCACCAGTGTGCTAGGTACTGAAAGTAAGTAAAATATGCTCTTAGACCTAATTAATTTATCTTACCTCATGAATGAACTCTTCTCTTTGGTCCATTATTATTTTCTGAGGAGGGCCATATAAGAAAAATATATTGATAATAGCTTTAGAAATTTCTGATGCTGAAACATCACAGAGAGGCAAAATCACAACCCATTTTGTGAACAAATCTGTCATGATTATAGTATAAACATGACTTCTGTTGCTTGCATGAAATGGGCCCATCAGATCAACAGTAACTATACTCCATGGATTCTCCACCTTGAGAAGGTGCTGTTTAGGTGCTAGAATAACTGTATTTTTTGCCACTTGGCAATGCTGGCAAGCATATACCTATAAAACAGGCACACAATAAGAAAAAAAAGATACAGAGATGTTAATATATTTAACATAATAAAAAAGCAGTCTTATAAATCTCAATTTTAAAATGGTTAATAGGTACTTTGTTTTGAAGGAGAAGCTTTTACACTATTCTCAGAATAGAATAAAACCTTCTGTTCAGAATAATAAGCAAATATTACTTGCTATTACAATCCAGTGACTACCTTCAGAGGTCTTATTCACATGGAACATTAATTCTAGTTTACATTCAAAAAGAAAAAAAAATTCTAGTTTACATTCAATAAACATTATGTGAATAAATCTCAAAACAAATTTGTTATATCAAATTCATTATATTTTTAAGTCAGTGTCTGAATTTATAATCATTTCTATAAGCGAAAGATTTTTTTCTTTTAAAGTTATCATTCTAATAAATTCATTCACCAATCTGTTAGAACAGTATTTATTAAAACGTAATTTTATTCAAAAAACACAGATGCCAGGAATTCCTCAAGGTCCCAGGAAAATAGAACAAAAACAAAGCCCATGTTGTCAAAGAGCTTTTAATGTGAGTGGGATGAGAACTGAGTAACATACGGGATGGTGCCAATGCTCAATATATTTCTAGAATTCCACTTTTGAAACCACTTTCAAATCAACTTGTGAGCAAAATTTTATAAACTATATTTGCATTACAGTTACTCTTAATCAAAAGTTTTATCTTCCAATTTATGTACATACTAGCTTTCATCATAAATAATCTTATTATTTCTAAAGGTCATACCCATTCTCAAATGATAAAGATCTGACAAAGGTTTCACTGAATAAAGGAATGTGTGACAAGTTCTAAAGGCAAATACAAATACTGAGGTCTTAGAATACATGCACAGGCTACAAACTGGTAACTCTCAAATGTTATTTAGTTAAATGTTGTTTTAATTCTTTATACCTGAAATAACAGTCTTTTTGATGTACTTTTATAATTATTAAAAGGATCTCCCATACATACCAAGGAATTCCTACCATTTGTCATACAGAGTACACTACATAGAGTAGGGATCAGATGACTTATTCCTAGATGAATATCCTATAAGAAGCCGAAGGTTGTAATAGGTTGTAAAGTTTCAAACTAAGACTAATTTCATTATTTTTACAACTTGATTTTGCCTTCTTTAATTTTGGGTCTCTGCCATATTTGACATTTTCTACATTAAGATGAAATGTTAGAATTCTGCCCATACAAAAGAGTTCAATGATGAAAATCTGTCTAAATAATCTATTTAAATATGCTATTTTTCAAAGGTTTAAATAATGTTTTAGTTCAAATTATACTTCAGTAATTTTAAAAGAGAATTTTGAAAAGCTTTTTTTTTTTTTTTTAAGAGAGGGAGGGAGGAGGGACAAAGATAGAGGAAGAGAGGAAGAGAGAAAATCTTAAGCAGGCTCCACCCCACAGTTCATAGCCCAAAGTGAGACTCAGTATCACAACCCTGAGATCATGACCTAAGGTGCAATTAAGACTCAGATGCTTAATAGACTAAGTGACCCAGGCACTCCAAAGGAGAATTTTGATGGGAAATAAAACTCCTTTTAAACGTTTCTGTACAAACACTACTAGTACAAAAAGTATTTAACAAGAAATAATATTCAGAGTAAATCTGGAGCAATAATGAATTTTGGATATCTACCACAAAGATAGTATTTAAAATATTCTTAAAACATAAGCCATACCCACTGTTTGACATCATTGGTCACTGAAGTCCAATAATAACTAGATTCCACTAGAGTAAGGGTCCTGGATATGCCATGATGGGCTCCAGTGTCATTTTCATGGCACTCTCTTAGGACTTTCTTTTTTTCTTCTTCTGAAACAATTACCAAACGATTTTGTTTTCTGTCTTTTCCAACATAAAACAGCTTTTTTTCTGGAATAAATAATAACAAAAGATATGATTACAATTTTTAGAGATCACTACAGTTTTAAGATAATCTAATCAGAGCCTTATCTTCAAATCATTGCAATCTTTAAAATTTTTTTTGCCTCTAAGACAATATTTATTTGGAATGCACACACAGTCTGAAAGGTCCTCAGCTGTTATGCTTACTTGATATGTAGAAGGATCACTAGTTGCTATACTTCTGTAGCTATCTATACCAGTGGAGCTAGCTTGTTCATCAAAAAACATGTGATAACTACAGGAGTATAATATCTTTCTATGGGAGTATTCAAACTGGAAAAATACTTGTAGGCACCTCCTAAAAATGGCATGAATTAGCAGATAAATTATGTATAGATAAGCAACTTCTGGAATAGAATTTTCTAAAATAGCATTTCACCATAAGTACATTTTTGTAAGCAACCGCCACTGTTAACTTTTTCTAGATTTGAACAGGAGGTGGGGTTTGTAAAGCAGGAAAGTGAGAGAACCTTAATCCTTTAAGACAGTTCTCTGTTTTCCTTGGAAGGCACCTGAGAAGAATTCACAGCTAGAAAACAAGAGGTAGGGGAAAGAATCACTCTCTCTCTCCAGTGTGGATGAGATTGCTACACAAACTCCAAAATACAGCATTAAGTTACTAATATGTTTAATTAAGCATATGCTGAGTGAAAAACATTCCTTACTTGGTAAGCAACTTAAGGGCAGAAACCTTCTCTACTTTATTCATCAGTGTATTATTCCTAAGACCTAAAATGTGACTGATATTCAGTAGGAACTTAATAGACATTTGTTGCATAAATGTTTAAATAAATGAATGAATGAATCACAACTTTATTAAGAGGTAACAGGTATACTTATGAAATGTAAGAGTTATAGGAGGAGATATATACACAGAGAGATGTGAGGACGTATTTATTTATTATTTTAAAGTCTTCTTGACTTGTTTTTTGGGAAGCCTAACTTTGTACCTGGAGGCAAAACTCCCATTAATTAATAGCACCAACATTCACTTAGTCATCTGGTGACTTTTCTGCTTTATTTCACTGCAAACTTCTCTTTCCTTTGAAGGAAGAGAAGAGAGAAAAATTACCATAATCTTTCAACATAAATTGTCTACTGCCTTTCAAATATTTAATCCATTCAGGGAGATTAGGTATCCAAAAAGGAATGTGACCCAAAAAAAAAAAAAAAAAAAAAAGAAAATGAGTGGAGGTGGGGGTGTGTGTGTGCAAAAAAAAGGGGCAGAGAGAGAGGGAGAGAGAATCTTAAGCAGGCTCCATGTCCAGCACAGAGCTCAACAAGAGGCTCCATCTCAAGACCCTGAGATTGCGACCTGAGCCAAAATCAAGAGTCAGATGCTTAACCAACTGAGCCACTCAGGCACCCCAGTGTTACCTTTGAAGATAAATTTTTTTGCTGCTCGTCTTATGCCACTTCTTTCACTCGGTAGTGTAGTTGGATGATATTCACCAGTTCGTTTATAATATGCAATCTGTTTAAGATGAAGGTCACCATTTTTTCCACTACGGACCATCATGTACCTAGGCAATAGATATTTAAAGATAAAATTTAAATGATAAGCTCATTCAGTTGCTATTTTAGTTCAGGCTTCTGTCATATTTCTGCTTACATATGAATTGAACATTCCCGGAATATTATCTGTGATGGAGATAAATATAGTACAGAAAAGGAACTGTGTGATGTATATGAACTAATATATTCAAAAGCTATTTTTGAGATAGATACATCATGACACATTATCTTGCTCTTTCCATGTGAAAAGAAATGTTGAAAATTTTCCACATACTGGGAAAAAAGAAAATAAACAATTACGCTTCAAAAAGTTTTGCTTCAAGTCTCTCATTATCATCAAATGAAATATTACTTATACAGATGGTTCTGTTATGTGACATTTAAATACATGATATGGGGATCCCTGGGTGGCGCAGCGGTTTGGCGCCTGCCTTTGGCCCAGGGCGCGATCCTGGAGACCCAGGATCGAATCCCACGTCGGGCTCCCGGTGCATGGAGCCTGCTTCTCCCTCTGCCTGTGTCTCTGCCCCTCTCTCTCTCTCTCTCTCTGTGTGTGTGACTATCATAAATAAATAAAAATTTAAAAAAAAAAAATAAATAAATAAATACATGATATGTTATAAAGGGGAGATATAGGTTTTTTTCCTTCTAAAAATATTCATGGTCATTGTGAAATGCAAAAAAAAAAATAGTCCATTCATATAATTTATGAGATCTATTTTGGAAATGCTTCAATGATAAATGACAGAGAAGATACTTAGCTATGCTAGATCTCATATATTCTTCTCAACTACATATAAGCTTATTCTTGAACAGAAATAATTTTCGGTCCTGTACACACTTTCTCTGTTATGAAGAAAACTCTGGCTACACTGACAAAAGCAAAACAAAATAAAATTCGTCTATTTTAGACCACAAATTATAAGGGAAACCATTAAATTAAAAAGAAAAAAGCCCTTTTCATATTTTCAACTGAAAGGAACTATTCTGTGCAGATTATTCTGCTTGCCACTACCTCTACCCATCCAGAAAATTTTTGGCCTTTCCTTTCTTTCTCTGCTCCTGTGCCCTCAGAGACTGATCCTTATGAACTACATTTAGTTTTCTGATTCGGCTTGTCCAGTGGGGGGAGGTACCAACAGGCAAATCAGAATGCAGAAGAGTTCAGGGTATTTATTTCCCAGGTCTTTCCTTAGTTTAGGCTACAACCCTCTGCAGCTATAGCTTCTGTTGAGTAGCCCATCTTTCAGGTCTCTAAACTTCATTGGAAGTCTATAACATCATTTCTTCTGTTTGCTAATTAGAGGGCACTATTCCACCACTATTCCCTGTTGTTACTAATCTCCAGGTGCCATGTTGATTTCTTTGACTCTGTTCTTATGTCTTTAAATAGGAGCTTCATTAAATTTTCTTCAAATTTTCAGGAGAGTGTATCTTCTATTTCCTGCTAGGATTCTGATACAAATGCTTAATTAACATTTTTAATTTCTAAAAACAATATGAATGTTTACTGACCACTAGGAGATGTACGGATGAGGCTATAAAAGAGTATTACTACAGAGGGAATGTTAGAACAAAAAAGAATAGTCTGTGCCTAGGAACATACGGCTTAAACAAATAGCCTGTTCTCTTCCCCTATGACACGGCACTTTCCACATTCAATAACTATCTTTCTGATCTTTACATAACAGCCAGTGAGAATATCAGCACATTTATGTTTCTTAATCTCGGGTTGACAATAAAGTATAAGCTATTTTATGGAATATGTAAGGGTTTCTTAAACAGGACACAAAAACACTATTCTTAAAAGAAAAAGATTGTAACAAATTCTACTTCATCAAAATTAAAACCTATTTAAGAGATATCTTTAAGGAAAGGAAAAGGTAATTCAAAGACTAGGAGATCTTTAATATATATATCTAACAAAGGACTCGTACTCAGCATATATAAACTACAAAAAGAAAAGGATAAAACCTCCCTTTAAAATGGGGGGAGGAATCTTACATGGCACTTCAAAAAAGAAAATATCCAAATGGTTAATAAGTGAAAATGTGCTCAACATCATTACTCCAAAAAGCAAATTAAAAACCCACGATTTTATAACTACACACATTACAAAGGGTAAAATTAAAAACACCGACAACATTAGTTGTAAGGACACGTAACAAATCAAACTCCTATACATGGTGGGAGTTTAAAAGGCTACAGCTCCCCTAGCAAACTGACAGTTTCTTCTAATTGAACACTTGGCTACCCTAATGACTTAATTCTTTCAAGTTTATACCCCAGTGAAATGAAGACATGACTATCAGAAGATGTGCACAAGAACATTCACAGACTTTTCATAGTCATAATAGCCCCTACTGGAAATTGTAACAGGACAGAGAGAATTTACTACGTATATACTCAGTCCTTGTCCTGTGGCCCTATTTTTAAGTTCCATGATGCTCTAAATCTTAGTTCTTTCTAACTGTCTTTGGTAAAGTACCATTCTCTTTTACCTCCACCACGTACCCAATCTGTCACAGAAGACCTCTTGATGCCTCTTTAGACCTCTTTACTTTAATGTCTCCTCACTAGTTTTTCCCCTGCCAAATGATTCTGTGACAAACTTCCACCCTTCATAGATTTCCATTTTAGGAAGACTTGTATGACATCAGGTAGGGAATAGACAATGCTGGTCTACCTATCCATTTGCCTGCCTGTCACTTGGGCTCTGTATTAAATCTCCTCAACTCTTAAACCAACAAGCAAAAATCATTTGTCCTATTTTCAACTCCAGGTTACACTGACACAAGCTCTTCCAAGTCCAAAGGCCATAAAGAATTGCCCTTTCTCAATTTAATTTTACTTTTTAGAGATTTTGCCTTTAGGTTATCTCTACCCCCACATCCATATGGGACTCAAACCCATACTTCCAGATCAAGAGCCACAATCTCCACCCACAGAGCCAGACAGGCACCTCTCCCCTTTCTCTTTTAGATCAAATCACTAGGGTCTGTGTTCTGTAAAACAGATGATTCCAAATTACTGTTTTCTATGAATGGCTTTTCGAACAAACAATGTTCTATATCATCTAAAAGAAAATCATCTGGGAGTATGGTATCTGGAGGAAGAGAAGATTTACACAAAGAAAAAGAAAAGATTTACACAAAGATAAAATCCTCTATTGCCTCCCTTTCAGAGATCAGTAATGGTTGCAAAATCTGAAGGATCTTAAAAAGAAAAGAGAAGAAGCCTTTTCAAGCCTATAAAAAGCCCCCAGGAGCAAAAGACCAAACTTTTACACCTCAGAGAAAGTACAGGTCCCGTAACATATGGGGTATGAGCAATTTTAACTGGTAGGAAAAAACTGGCCGTTGGACAACATGAATGTCTCCATAATCCACAGTGACAGCCATATTTTGTCCTTCTACTTTAAAACTTCTCTAAGTTCCCCCAACTGCTCTCCCCGATTCTCTAGGATGTCTTAGTCCATTTGGGTTGCTGTAACAATCTACAATAGATTGGGTGGCTAACTAACAACAAACATTTATTTCTCACAGTTCTAGAGTCTGAAAACCCAAGCACAAGCTGGCAGATTCAGTGCCTGGTGAAAGCTTGCTTCCTGGTTCATAGATCACCTCTTTGCTCTGTCCTCACACAACAGACGGTGCTGGGGAGCATTTGACCTCTTTTAAAAAGAGCACTAATTCTGGGGTGCCTGAGTGGCTCATTAGCACCTGATCTTGATCCCAGGACTGTGAGTTCAAGCCTCAACACTGGGCATGTAAACTACTTAAAAAAAAAAAAAAAAAAAGGCACTAATTCCATGGTTGAGGGCTACATCCTCATGAACTAATCACTTCTGAAATATCATCACACTGGTTAGGTTTTCAACATACAGATGAGGGGGGACACATATTCAGTCTATAGCACTGGGAATACTAGAAAATCTTTAATCAATGTAAGTGAAGCCCTCAGTACATTCAAGGATCTGTGCTATCAGGATACCCTTGGCTGTCCTATCTAAAATACATGAACCAAGATTCATGTTCAGAAAGCCTATTGGCTGAAATTAACCTGTCCACTTTCAAACCCTTAACTTTTGAAGAACTGAAAATAGATCAAAATAGAATAATTCACTCTCCTCAGAGCAAGCCCATAGTATAAAAGTCAAGTAGTAGATAAAAATCTAATAAACAGAATCTTGGAGACTGAGTTCTTTGAGATTTTTGGTTTTTGTTATCATCCTCAACACATTTTTACTTTCCAAATGAATTACTAAGAGTAGACACTATTTGACTGCCCCTGGTCATCTCCACTGCTTACTGACAAAGTCTAAAACTACTTAGCCAAGCCCCTACAACCTGTACAAGTCCTATAGTTTCTCCTCTTGTCTCCTTTATTTATTTTTTTTTAATTTTTAAAGTTATTTATGATAGGCACACAGTGAGAGAGAGAGGGGCAGAGACACAGGCAGAGGGAGAAGCAGGCTCCATGCACCGGGAGCCCGACGTGGGATTCGATCCCGGGTCTCCAGGATCGCGCCCTGGGCCAAAGGCAGGCACCAAACCGCTGCGCCACCCAGGGATCCCCCTCTTGTCTCCTTTATATACCTTTGTTAACATTCCAACTATTCTCTGTACCTGATCTATGTCACCATTTCCCTCATGAATGGCCTATCCTTCTAATTCTGATTAAGTCTTAACCATTTTTCAAGGTCAAGCTCTAGCTCCTCACTGAAGCAAGCCTTCCATAATACCTGAATCTGAAGTGATCTCAACCTCTCCTGACTTTCTTTGTACCTTTGTAGAACTTCCTGTTTTACTATTATAGTTGCTAGGTTTTTCATCCATACAACTTATCATTTGTTCATTCATTTACCAAGTCCTTAAATCCTTATATGAACCAGGTTATGGGAATATAAATTAAAAAAAGAATCAAAAAACTTTTCTTTTTTTGTTAAGATTTATTTCAGAGAGAGAGAGAGAAAGGAAGACTGAGAGCAGGGGGAGGGACAGAGGGAGAGAATCTCAAGCAGAAACCCCCCTGAGCACCAAACCCATTGCAGGAGCTTGATCTCAAGATCCTGAGATCACGACCTGAGCTAAAATCAAGAGTTGGACGCTTAACCAACTACACCACCCAGGCACCTCTCACAACTTGTTTTTTTTAAGGGCAATGTTAAGAAAGTGAAAGGAGCAATCACAGCTAGGAGAAAATATCTGTACCGCATATACAATAAAAACTTGTGTCTTAGAACTTGTAAATACAACTCTTGTTTTTTTCAAGTTTTTATTTAAATTCTAATTAGTTAGCATATGGTAAAATTGGTTTCAGGTACAGAATTCAGTGATTCATCAATTATATGTAACATCCAGTGCTTGTTACAAATGTGCTCCTTAATACCCATTCATTTAGTCCATCCCCCAGCCACCTCCTTCCATCAATCCTCACTCTTGTTTGTCCTCTATAGTGGAGTCTATGATTCCCCTATGTTCATGTTTTATTTCTTAAATTCCACATGAATGAAATCATATGGTTGTCTTTCTCTAATTTGGCTATAATGCACTCTAGCTCTATCCCCATCATTGCAAAGAATTTGTAAAGAATTCCTAAATCTCAATCAGCAAAAACAAACCAACTTAAAAAATGAGCAAAAGATTTAAATGGACCTTTCATTGAAGAAGATATGATTGGCAAATAAACACATGAAAACATGCTCAACACAATCAGACATTTAAAAACCCAAATAAAGGGGTGCTCGGGTAGCACAATCAGTTTAGCTGCTGCCTTAGGCTCAAGTCATGATCCCAGGGTCCTGGGATCAAGCCCTGCATTGGGCTCCCTGCTCAGTGAGGAGCCTGCTTCTCCCTTTCTCACTTCCCCTGCTTGTACACTTGTGCACACTCTGTCAGATAAATAAAAATTTTAAAAACGCAAGTAAAAACTAAGATACTATTACACATCCATCAAAGAGGCAAAATACAATAAAAAAGAAACGAAACCTGGCAATACTAAGTACTACCAAGAATATAGAGCATTGCTGGTGAGAATACAAAGTGGTATAAACATGTCAGAAAACAGTTTTAACTCAAGAGTAATGAAAGTGTATGTCCACACAAAAATGTGTATGAGACTGTTTCTAGAAGCTTTATTCTTAACAGCTAAAATCTGAAAACAAACCAAATGTTCATCAACTAGTGAATGGATAACAAACTATGGTAGATCCATATGGGGAAACACAACTCAGTACAGATAAGGAACAAACTAAAAATATACTTAACAATAGTATCTCAAAAAGATAAGTATCTCAAAAATCATGATTTTTATGCTAAGTGAAAAAAGTCAGACAGCAAAGGCTACACACTATGTGCTACTGTAGGACAACTGGGAAAGCCAAAACTACAACGGCAGGGAACAATTTTTTTAATTAAAGGAGATTTTCTTTAAAATAACTGCAAAAGCAATTCTTAAAAATTGCAGACATTTATACAGTTCTTCACTGTGATGATCCTCACAACATCATGTAAAGTGGATACTAGTCATATATCCACTTTGTAGACAAGAAAATAAGAGTTTCAGAGACATCAAATTTACTCAAAGCAACAACATGAATCTCCATTCACTTACATTTATACCTTGTTTTTTTGCTTCAGTTTCCTGCTGGCTCCCCCCTCCCCGCCCCCCTACACTGGTAACATAATTATTGTCAACCTCAGATTTCTAATACTTGGTTCAGGCCTCTGCTAAGGAGGTTATAAAATGACTATGTAATTAATAATTCAGATCACATAGAAGAAACGAGAAAGTCTTATTAATTTTTAATGTTTACATTGTTTCACACAGTTTGGATACAGTGGGCCGTTCAACTATTTGTAAATGAACAAAGAATTATTTGCCATTTCCTCATAGGAAAGATGGCAGTGAATCAAAAAAACAAACAAACAAAAAAAAACCACACGTTCCAAAGATAATTGTTATCTCACTTAGGGACATATTACTCACTCGCATATACATGGCAGAGTAAGTAGGGTATGCCTAAGAAGCCATGGCTTTTGGGAGTCAAAATTGCTAGTGGATGAGTTACCTGAGCTTCAACATCCACATCTCAAAGAAGAAAATAATAGTTATCCCTCTTTTTTCATAAGTAACAGGATGAACGAGATTAAGGGTCCGAAAAAGGGGATCCCCAGGTGGCTCTGTGCCTCCTTCAGCCCAGGGCGTGACCCTAGAGACCTGGGATGGGGCCTGCTTCTCCCTCTGCCTGTGTCTCTGCCTCTCTCTCTGTGGCTCTCATGAATAAATAAATAAAATATTTTTAAAAAAGTCCTCTGCAAGTGGTTATTCAATATACAATTATCACTAAAACATTTAGGCGTTGTTATTCATACCAAGCTGTTCAAAGTAAGACGGAACACTTTCTTTTCTCAAAACCTTTTTATCTACCAGGAAAGATATTTGGAGATCTCCTTTTCACTGATGATCAATGTTTTACCGTAATGTCTATTTATGTTCTACTGCTAATAAGGAATCTCCGAAGACAAGAGTTGTACATTGTGGGGATCCCTGGGTGGCTGAGCGGTTTTGTGCCGCCTTAGGCCCAGGGCATGACCCTGGGGTCCTGGGATCGAGTCCCACATGGGGCTCCCTGCATGGAGCCTGCTTCTCCCTCTGCCTGTGTCTCTCATGAATAAATAAATAAAATCTTAAAAAAAAAAGTTGTACACTGAATAACGAGTTTCCCGTCTAGTAGGGTCCGCGGGCTTAAGTACAACAGGAGAAATCAGTTCACAAACAGGAGAGCCACCTACACAGGTTAAAGCAGGCCGCTAATACTCGGCCTTTATATGCAGGAATATGCAGGAATACTGTGAAGACCAGCAGGTGTTTTGTTTTGCTTTTTTTTTTTTTTTTTTCCTTTTCAAAGCACACCCACGACTTGATCCCTAAAAACCTTTTGAGTAGTTAATGCGATAAGACACGACTTCACGCTGTGGTAGTATCAAAACAAACATCAATGTCTTCCTACATCCAAACATTGAACCAAAGTATCCTGGACAGCGGAGGTAAGTCGCTCAAGTCACACAAAAAAACGGAGATCAAGCCTTCCTTCAACATGCTCTTATTTTTAAGAGTTTGTGTTAAAACGGGTACTTGTGTGTTATGACACGTAGGGATGAGAAAAAGGGGGTGGGGTGAAGGTGGCGGATGGCACGTCCTCATTTAGCCAGCCAGGGGGCGGCCAGGGTCGAATGTGGGGGAGGTGTGACCCCACGTCACACACCGCAGTCAGTACCTGCGGGGACACTGATCACTCAGCTCCGCACCTCGGGTCTCGGGTCTCGCGTGCGCCAGGAGGGGAGGCGGGGAGGCATCGCTTCGCGGGAGGGGCGCGCCGGGCAAAACCCCTGCAAGCCCCACCACCCGGGTCTCCAGAAGGTCGTGACCCGCCCGTGTCCCCTCTTAAGTGGAAGACTCAAAAATCCGCAACAGCTCGACAAAAGGATTTAACTCGTCGTCAGACTTTTCGCTTCTGAATTAGCCTACTCCCGTCTCTGAAAAATAAAAAACAAAAATAATAAAAAAAAAAGAGCACAAACTGTACGCAAGGCCCCCGAGGCCTGCGAAGCCTCAACCGACGGCCCCGACGCTCCTCCTCAACCTGCAGATGCCACCAACGACGATGCCTCCCCGGCCGCACGTGATAAAACGCATTTCCACCTGAAAAAAAATCAACTTCTCAGGCAGCCCGGGTGGCTCAACGGTTTAGCAATGCCTGCCTTCGACCCAGGGCGTGACCCCGGAGACCTGGGATCGAGTCCCACCTGGCTCCCTGCATGGAATCTTCCTCTCTCATGAATAAATAAATTAAAAAAAAATATTTAAAAAAGAAAGGAATTCTGACTCCTAAATCTCAGGATAGGGCAGCCCTGGTGGCTCAGCGGTTTGGCGCCACCTTCAGCCCAGGGCGTGACCCCGGAGACCGGGGATCGAGTCCCACGTCGGGCTCCCTGCAGGGAGCCTGCTTCTCCCTCTGCCTGTGTCTCTGACTCTCTCTCTCTCTCGGTCTTTCATGAATAAATAAAATCTTAAAAAAAAGAACTGATTTGGGGGGCAGCCCGGGTGGCTCAGCAGCCCAGGGCGTGACCTGACCCGGGATCGAGTCCTACATCGGGCTCCCTGCATGGAGCCTGCTTCTCCGTCTGCCTGTGTGTGTGTGTGTGTCTCTCTCTCTCGTGAATAAATAAATAAAATCTTTAAAAAAGAAACTGTGACTTCTAAATCTCAGGACAGGGCAGCCCGGGTGGCTCAGCAGCCCAGGGCACGACCCCGGAGACCCGGGATCGAGTCCCACGTCGGGCTCCGTGCATGGAGCCTGCTCCTCCACCTCTCTCTCTCATGAATAAATAAAATCTTAAAAAAAAAAAAAAAACCCACAAAAATTACTTCTCTGCTTTGATTCAGAAAAGCTCATGGAAGGAAACCCCACGTGGAGGTAGCATTTTTTCTCCCGTTTCCTTTAAAAACGACGGGGCCAGATACTCCCTTGGGTTCGCCCGTCTCCCCCACATGGGAGACTTTTAGTTTGGGGCAAAAGGGTGACACTTCAGGTCAAAGGGCGGCTACGCTAAGGCGGGAGGGGGCGGGTGGGGGCGGGTGGGGCTGCCTCCGCGTCGGCCGAGGGCGGCGGCCAACTTTCCTCAGCCTGCCCGGGGCAGGGTCCGGCCGCTCCTTTCCCGGGGACTCCTAACGGCTCGTCGGTCGACGTCGGAGGGCGCTGACGCAGCCACGCTCGGCACGACCACCGCCGGGGAGATGCCGGGGAGACGCCGGGGCCGCCGCCCGCGCCCGGCCCGACCGCGGGGCTCCCCCTTCCCGCCCGGCGGCCGCGGGAGCCGCCGCCACGCCCGCCCACGGCCCGCCCGCCGCCAGAGCGCCTGCGCACTCTCCACGCTCAGCGAAACCCGTCCTCAAAACTAGTCGATGCAAATCATTTTGAAATTCCTCTCAGGTGGCGCCTCACTTTAACGTGATAATAATAAAGATAAAAAAAATTAAAAAAAGTCAGCCGCTACAACAAAGCACGGTGGAGCGACCACTCACCGAAAGTGGTCCTAAACGCAAACGACAGCCTTTAAGCGTCCTCTCGCGACTTATCTGGTGCTGCCGGAAGCGGAAGTGCCGGCGTCTTGAAGCGTGGGGCGCCTTTATGGGGTGGGGCGGGGTGGAGGGGCCGTGCGGCGCCGTGGGGCCCTCGCCGGAAATGGTTCCGCCCGGTGGGGTTTGTGTGTGAGACTCGGGCGGGCGGGGGGAGAGGCGTGGCGGCGGCGAGCGAGGCGCTCCCGCGGGCTCGGCGGCCGCTCGGCGTGGCCCTTCCCCGGCTTCTGGAGGCGGCGGGGCGGGGGGCGGGGGGCGGCTCCGTGGAGCGGGACGGCCGCAGTCTTCAGGAACGCTTCCGTCCCTCTCGGCCATCCGAGGGGAGCCGAAGGCCGCACGGGCTCGGCGGCTGCAGCGGCAGCAGGTGAGCTCGGAGCCCCGGGACGCACCGGAGCAGCTGCCGGAGCGCGGGGCCGCCGTGTCCTCGGGGCTGCGCGGAGTCCGGACCGCCGAGCCTCGGGGCGGGGCGGGGGGGGGGCGCGGGGCGGCGGGGGCGGGGGCGGGGCGCTGACCCCCAGCCCCAGGGGCTCCGCGGCCGCTCCCCCTCCATCCTCCCTCCTCCTCCCCCTCCTCCCCTTCCTCCTCCTCCCTCTCCTCCCTCCTCCTTATTCTCTCTTCCCCCTCCTCCCTCCTTCTCTTCCTCCTCCCTCCATCTCATTTTCCTCTCTCTCCTCCTCATCCTCCTCCTCCCTCCCCCTCCCTCTTTCCTTCTCCCCCTACTCCTCCCTCTTCTCTCTTCTCTCCTCCCTCCTCCCTCTCCTCCCTCTTCCCTCCTTTTCTCTCTCCCTCTTCCTTCCTCTTCCTCCTCCTCCCCATCCTCCCTCCTCCTCCTCCTCCTCCCTCTTTCCTCCTCCTCCCCCTCCCTCTTTCCTCCTCCCCCTACTCCTCCCTCTTCTCTCTTCTTACCTCCTCCCTCCTCCCTCCTCCCCCACCTTCCCCTCCTCCCTCTTCCCTCCTCTTCCCCCTCCTCCCTCTTTCCTCTTCCCCCTTCTCCTCCTCCTCCCTCTTCTCTCTTCTCTCCTCTCTCCTCCTCTCTCTTCCCTCCTCCTCCCTCTTCCCTCCTCTCCCTCCTCCCCTCCTCCTCCCTCTGCCCTCCTCTCTTCCTCCCCCTCCTCCCTCCTCCCTCTTTCCTCCTCCTCCTCCCTCTTCTCTCTTCTCCTTCCCTCCTCCTCCCTCCTCCTCCCTCTTCCCTCCTCCTCCTCCCTCTTCCCCCTCTCACTCCTCCTCCTCCTCCTCTCCCTCCTCCCTCTTCCCTCCTCTTCCTCCCCTTCCTCCTCCTCTCCCTCCTCCCCCCACTTCCCTCCTCTTCCCTCTTCCCTTCTCCCTTTCCTTCATCCTCCTCCCCTCCTCCCCCTTTCCCCCCCTCGTCCCCCCTCCCCCTCGGGTGTGAAGGACCCGACAGGACAGAAGCTCGGGGACTGCCTGCCCGGGAGGAGGACCGCAAGTGGGCGCCCCTGGAGCCTGTCTCCTGGGACGTGGCGACCTTCGCACTCCTGTGGGTGATGCTTGTGTTGCCCTGGGGTTGCTGGAAGGACTGGCGGGGGAAGCAGGAAGGCGTGGCTGGCATCCTCGCTGGCATCCTCGCTCCGCATCTGCTTTTGCTCTTGAAAATTCTTCCGTGAAAAGCACACTTTTTGTTTCAGGCAGGTTGAACTTTTTTTTTTAACGTTTTATTTATTGAAGAGAGACCCAGAGAGAGAGAGAGGCACAGACACAGGGAGACGCAGGCTCCCTGCAGGGAGGATGCAGGACTCGATCCCGGATCCCGCCCTGAGCCCAAGGCAGATGCTCACCCCCTGAGCCCCGCCCCCACCTACCCCCCCTGCCCCCCGGGCGCCCCAGGACGATTGAATATTAAAAATAACTGGCGTTGGGGTCCCTGGGCGGCGCAGCGGTTTGGCGCCTGCCTTTGGCCCAGGGCGCGATCCTGGAGACCCGGGATCGAATCCCACATCGGGCTCCCGGTGCATGGAGCCTGCTTCTCCCTCTGCCTGTGTCTCTGCCTCTCTCTCTCTCTCTCTCTCTCTGTGACTATCATAAATAAATAAATAAATAAATAAATAAATAAATAAATAACTGGCGTTAACTGAGTTCTTAAAGTGTGGCAAGTGCTTTACATATTTTCTCCTATATGTCTTTCCTATAACAGTCCCACGAGGTAGATTAAATTATGATTATTTTCCAAGAAGTAGGTCCTGAGGCTTAGAGAGGCCACATAACTTGTCCTAAACTTTTTTTTTTTTTTAAACTAGTAAACACGTGAGCCTGGATTAGAAACCACATTTTTCAGATTCCAGAATCTGTGTTCTTAACTGCTGTACTATTGTTGTCTTGCCATTGATGCTTCGTTGCTTTCAGTTTCTTCGCTAACATTTTTCTGTGGTTGGACGTATTCATTAAAAAAAAAAATTCAGTATTCCTGTGTATGGGTCTGATGAAATGATGTCTGTCCTCCTGGAGCTTCCCTGTCGTGGCACAGAATCAAACAGTTCAGAAACCAGAATACTGACAGCCGCGTGGTTTGGTTTAAAGCAGGTGATGAAACTGATGTGGAGAAGATGTCAAAGTTGCACAGCAAATATCGCTCTTTTAAGTCTTAAACTCGTGCCTTTCGTGGTAGCTGGAAGGATATTACACTTGACGATTGGTGGGACATTTGTAGGTCACCCACGTAAGTGCTGTGCACCAACCGATCAAGTACTGGGAATATACAGAGGAGGCCCTTGTTCTCCAAAACCCCCCGACACAACTACATATTACTACTAATAAGGAACTATTAAATTTCCTAAGTGGAAATGATAATTGGTTATATTGGAGGATGTCCTTACTTTTAGGAGATGCATGCTAGGGTATACAGAAACGAAGTATATCCATGTCTGTACCTTTCAAATGATAGAGCAAGATTACCTGTATACGTATGTATAAGGAGGAAGTAAATACAGCAAAACGTTAGCCATCGTTGAGGCTAGTGGTGGATGTGTGAGTGCATATGTATGGTGAGCCATTCTGTCAGCTTCTTTGAGTATCTGAAATCTTTCGCAATAAAAATTTGAGGAGGGGAAACCCTAACTCTAATGGAAACAGGTCACTGAAAAGATATATCCCAAATGCTGTGGGTCATGGAGCGTGGGAAAGATGCTGATGTGCACGTAGGGGTCGGCAGTTGTCGGAAAAGCATTTATTGAGGACTTCGGAGTTTATGAAAGGAGAAATTGGAACTCTCAAGGACAATAGTGAATTAAAAGGAGGAGGAGAAGCGGGCTCAGCAAAAAAATAGTGCATGAATGTTGAAAGAAGGAAAACATCAATTCCAGGATTTTGTGAAACTTGGCATGGACTTTTTTGTATGAACTTTTAACTGATGCTTGGCTGCCTTTGCCAGCATGCAGAAGCCTTTTTAATAATCTATTATGGAGCTATTAGTAATAGTGCCCTGGAACTGGAGTCAACATTGACAACAGTGTTTCCAGTGGAAAATGCTTTTAGGATTTCAGGAAAATTGGTCATGTGTCTGTTCCAGCTCATCAAGAGAGGAGGGTTTTGGGCAGCCCCGGTGGTGCAGCGGTTTAGCGCTGCCTGCAGCCCGGGGCGTGATCCTGGGGACCCGGGATCGAGTCCCACGTCAGGCTCCCTGCATGGTGCCTGCTTCTCCTTCTGCCTGTTTCTCTGCCTCTTTCTCTCTAGCTGTGTCTCTATGAATAAATAAATAAAGTATTTAAAAAAAATAAAGTTTAAAAAAAAAGGAGGGTTTTGAATACCACGTAGGACTGATGGATGACCCATGCTGTCATTTTAAGGATTGAGTAGCTTGGACCATGGTAGGTTTGTGAAGGAGAGGAGTGTTTTTACTCCAGGCAGTAGTGTTCAGGATAGTGACAAGCACTATCCAGTAGTGGTAAGACTGGAAAACGTGTAATGAGGTCTCCAGCAGCAGCAGCAATGGCAAAAAAGAGTTTCTATAGCATCATTACATGGGTGGTAAGTAGGCACCCTTCTAAGTTGAGTTGTTTGTATTTATTCTGTGCCAGTTAAGTTAGGTCAGGAATCTCAGTCCTAATTATAAAAGCCAACAAGATAGATAAATAGCTAACATTTACTAAATGCTTACCTTGTGCTAGTTGCTGTTGTGTCTTCATTGTCATTTCATTTTCAGAATAATTTAGGATGTTTATCCCATTTTACAGATGGTGGCATGAAGGACGCAGAACTGAGCAACTATCAGGAAAAGCTTTCTAACTCACTTTTGTCAAGGTCTAGAGCAGTGGTTCTCAATGTGTGATTGATTTCCAGAGCAGCGGCAGCAGCATGTTGGAATTTTTCGAGTATTGAGTCCTCCTTTAAGACTTTCTAGTTTGGTATTTTAACAAGCCCTCCTGGTGATTCTGATGTATGAAGTTTGAGAACCACTTCTTTGAGTGTAGATGCTTTAGTAGCATGGTACTTTCCAATTTAAAAATCAGAATTGAGTAGTGTTTGTCTTTTGAATCGGTATTTCCTACTTTAATTTTTAAATCAACTGTTTAATATTTCATAACACTGTGAAATTTTAATTTGAAAGTTCCATAAAGTCAAGTCTGGCTATGTACATGAGGGTTTTAATATTTAACGGAGCCACCAGTTAAACTAGAATTAGATCTTTAGGAATAAGAGTTTTGGTGTTATGCACTGCAGTTTTAGCTAACCTATAATCCAACTCTTAAGAATATTTGATCAAATAATTATATTACCAGTAATCAAGTTGATTGTTATGTAGTTTCATCTTGGTAGGCAATTAGTTTTAATGTGACCAAGGAACAATAATATACATAGCTTTGGTAAAGAATATTTTGAGATATCATTATTATGTGAGTTCTTTTTTTTTTTTTTTTTTTTTTTTTTAAGATTTTATTCATTTACTCATTTGAGACACAGAGAGAGAGAGGCAGAGAGAGAAGCAGGCTCCATGCAGGGAGCTTGAGGTGGAACTCGATTCCAGGACTCCAGGATCAGGCCCTGGGCTGAAGGCAGTGCTAAACCGCTGAGCCAACCGGGGCTGCCCTAATACGAGAGTTCTTAAACTGATGTTGATAGGCATCAGTTTGTTTATACGGAAAAGCTTGGATGTCAATCACATAAAAATTGTGTGCAGAATTTATTATACATGTACATTTTTTTTCTGAGGAGAGGATCTGTAGATTTTATTAGGTTAGCCAAAGAATTTTTGACTTGTAAAAGTTTAAGAGCTGTTATAATGAAATCTTATATTTAATCTTGTTTAGTTGATTTTTTTTTTTTGAGACTAGAATCCAGAAAGGTTTTATTCCATTAAAAAAAAAAACAAAACAACAACAAAAACAAAATAAAACCTGTTTGCAAACTGAACTTTCAAGTTAAATTCTTTTAAAAATTGATTAAAGCTGTCAGTGGGTTTTAAACCCATATTACTGTTTTTTTTTTTTTCCATTCTGTTCAGGTATTCCTAGAAAGGTGTTTAGCTTTCGATGGACTTTTGTTATAATTTGAATGATTTTCTCATTTGTTAGATATTTCTGGACTTAAAGAATTTAGTATTTTTTGTTATTGTTACTTCATTATCTTGTTACTATCCTTTTGTTATTTTTTTTCCTTTTGTTATTTTGAATCAGTTTGTCAAATTGCTAAAATGTAATTATTGAAGATCAGAGCCTAATTTTTTAATTTTATGAAAGAAATGTTATTTCATTTGAAGGTATGCATCAAGTTACTGGTCCTGATTTTACGAGTGTTATTTTACTTTTACTTGAATGTTTTTGAAGTACAGTCTCCAAAATTAATTTTTCATTGCATTTTAGGTAGAAAGACTACGGCATCAACTCAGTGAAGCAGTAAACTCGCTCTTTGTCTTTTAAACATCAAGAACGAAGCAGTGGTATCTGAGACCAGAAGAACATTTGCCAACTAGCTGTCATCACAATTTCAAGTGATTGTATAAGCAGAAACAAGCTGCAGCCTATGTGTCAGCTAGTTTAGAGAGAATGGTTTATTTAGAAGCAGTTTTAGTATAGTGCTTTATATCTGTATCAAATGAAATAAAAATGAGTGAAGCCCCTAGATTCTTTGTTGGGCCCGAAGATACAGAAATAAGCTCGGGAAATTATCGGCATTTCTTCCACCATGCAGATGAAGATGAGGAGGAAGAGGATGAGTCTGTAAGTTGTTTGTTTGGTGAGAGAAGACCAATACCGTATAGGCTTCTTACTAATCACTGTAAGGTGAACTAATAAACTCTCTAAATTGTGAAGACATTTTTGCACATGGAAATTTGTTGGAAATTGCCTGTGCTGAAAAGCATATTTTTAGTAACGTTATTGAGCCTACGGTGTGCATCAAGAAATCCAGTTAGGGGTCAGACTTCTCATTTGTTTGATTATGTTAACTTCAGTGTCTTTCACAAATGTTCACTGATAGGCCCAGCATAACAGAAGATTCAGTTGAAAACATGGCAAGGAGAGAATAATCAGGGCCGTACCAAAAGGGTTTCTTGTATGTAGGAGTACCTAAAGAGTACATCAACATAAAGAAGTAAGTTGAAAGAAATAACTTTAAAGGTACTGAAGAAGGACTTCGCCAACTTTGTTAAGTTTGTCACATTGTCAGTACAAGTGGTGGTTGACCCAAATATAGTCTTATTTATTATTAACTCTTCAGAAGCCTATAACTGTGTCACTAGAAGGAGAGGCTACCTCAAGGATCCAGAGGAGTATATAAGTGCACAAATCTTATCTTTTTGATCTGATCTACTAGGATATATAGCCATAGGTGCATCTTTAGGAATAACACATTTATTATGTTCATTTTACTCTAGTTATATTAGCTCAATATTTTTCTTATTGTTTTCCCTTTAGATTTAAGATTGCTTTACTGTGAAAACTGATTTAACATACAGACTTATGTTTGTTTTTTCTTGTATTTCCAGTTGAAAAGATAATTTTTTTAAGAAAGATTTATTTACTTATTTGAAAGAGAGAAAGAGAGAGAGAGAGAGCTGTAGGGAGGGGCAGAAGGAGAGGGAGAGAGAATCCCATGCAGAATCCATGCTGAGCGCAGACCCTGATGCAGGGCTTGACCTCAGGACCCTGAGCCGAAATCAAGAGTCGGACACTTAACTGACTGAATTGCCCAGGCATCCTGAGAATTTTGTTTTCAAACCAAAACCTGTTATACTTGGTAAAGTAGTAAAAAAAAACCCAAAAATACCTAATGGGTGATCCTTTAAATCCTTTTTCATAGCTATTTAACACTTCACAGTGTGCTTACACATATCTGAAAACCTATCCCACCCCCACCTCACCCCAGAAAAAAAAATGATTTTCAGAAAACTATCATCTGAAGTGTTATCTAGAAGTCCAGTAAATGAAACAGAAAAGCAGCTTTTCTCTGACTTAAGCTAGAAAGTACTATTGACTCAGCCTCTACTGCCCCTATCATCTGAACATACTGTAAACATCACTGACACGTCAAGTCCATTTCTTACACATAAGGACTTTTGTCTGTCCCTTATATCTAGAACTGTACATGTCTCTCCTCCTTTACCTTTTATGTTTCGGCAATATCAAATTTTTGTTTTTCACATGTTATTCCATGTTGTACCATGCCTCTTTGCTGTTGTACTCTTTTATCTCTATGAAATGCCCTTTTCTGGGGGTTACTTTGTAAACTGTTTTTCATTCTTCAGAACCTTGCTCATATTCCCTATTCTCCCTCTCCTTGTAGACTTGCATACTTCTTCCACAGTACTATTTCTTTTTTCTTTTTTTAAGATTTTATTTATTTATTAGAGAAAGAGAGTGCACGAGCAGGGGGAGAGGGAGAAGCAGACTCCCCACTGAGCAGGGAGCCTGACATGGGGCTCCATCCCAGGATCATGACCTGAGCCATCCAGGTGCCCCCTCAGTACTGTTTCTATATTTGACATACATACTTGTATTCCATGTACCATAACATACTACATTATTGCTGTGATCTTTTTGATTCATAGCACTTTGAGGTTAGGTAGTTTCTATGTATCTAACTTTAGGCACTTAGTGTAATTCTTGGAACCTTGGTACTAATTAAATTGAGTTCACATTTGTGGCGCATAGTTGTCACTTTTGAGGAACTCGATTTGGTTTATTTGGCCTATAGATTAATAATTTGTTCCAGTTCATTCTCCTGTTTTTAAGATTAAAAGTATGAATTTAAGAAAAATAAAATAAAAAAGAGGTATGGATTTCATTTTAGACACTAAATCTAACAAAATAAATCTCTTTAAAGAGTTATTTCACTTCCAAGGTTTTACCTAATAGGAAAATTCTATAATTTTGTCTTAATAATGCAGGCTTATTTGTGCATTTTAAACTTGGCAGTTTCTAGTTCATCTTAGCTAATAGTAGATATTAATTAAATCTATAATAAATAAAATGGAACTTAGTAGCTTTTTTTAAATTGTAAAGCAATAGGGTATGTTAGGTTGAATGCTTTTTTTTTACTGAAGTATAATTGACATAATAGTTTGACCTATACAACGTGGTGATTCTGCAATTATATAAAAATGTGGACCATGATAAGTGTAGTTACCATTGTCACCTTAAAAAGTTACCGTTATTGACTATATTCCCTGTGCAGTACTTTTCATACCTGTGACTTACCTGTATGGTAACTGGAAGTCTGTACCTCTTAATCCCCTTCAACATTTTTACCCATCCCACCACCCCTCTTCCCTCTGGCAGTTTCCACTTTGTTCTCTGTATTAGAGTCTGTTTTTTTTTTTTTTTAATTCATTTTGGTTTTTAGATTCCATATATAAGTGAAATCATAGGGTGTCTTTCTGACTGACTTATTTCACTTAACATAACATGCTGTAGGTCTATTCATGTTGTTGTGAATAGCAAGGTTTTATTCTTTTTTATGGCTGAGTAATATATATATACTACATATTTATCCACATATTTATTGACAGACGCTTAAAGTCACTTCCATATCTTGGCACTTGTAAATCATGATACAATGAACATATCTTTTTGAATTAGTGTTTTTGTTTTCTTGGTAAATACCCAGAAGTAGAATTAATGGGTCATGTGTGTGGTATTTCAATTTTTAATTTTTTGAGGAACCTCCATATTATTTTCTACAGTGGTCACACCATTTTACATTCCCAGCAACAGTGCACAAGGGTACCTTTTCTCCACATACTAGCCAACACTTGGCTATTTCTTGTCTTTTTGATACTAGCCATTCTTATTAGTATGAGGTGATGCCTCATTGTGGTTTTGATTTGCATTTTCCTGATGATTAGTGATTTTGTGCATCTTTCCAAGAATCTTTTGCCCATCTGTATGTCTTCTTTGGAGAAATGTCTGTTAAGGTCCTCTGCCTGTTTTTTAATTGGATTATTTGATTTTTTTTGGTGTTGAGTTGTATGAATTCTTTTTATATTTTAAAAATTGACCCCTTAATGAATATACCATTTGCAAATATCTTTTGTTAGCTGAGGAAGTATTCTTTAGGAACATCATGAACTATGTAGAGGCTTTTGATCAGGAAAGAATTAAATAAGGGAACATAAAAGTGGATGATCAGGGTGGGAAAAATAGATCCCAGGGAGATTAGGATTTACAATCAAATTCAATACTAATTTGATCTCTAAATTGCATATGAGTCAGAAGAGGCAATGGAGAAATCTAATTTTAGGTGTAAAGAAGAATAGTAGTTTAAATCTGATGTTACCCAATTTTAAGATTTATAACAAGAGAAAGTCTAGGAAAACACTTTTGAGCTCAAGATTATAATATATGAAATATAAAAATATGGAGGAGGGAGAACTAAAAAAAAAAAACAACTGGGCACAGCTCTATTTATTTGATAAAACTCTTAATTACTTGAATGCAAAGATCTCAGAATGAATCTTGAGTAATTTTGTAAATCTACGAGCTACTCATAAGGTATTTCTATATCCTGCTTTTTTAGTTTTAGGACAAACCATAACCTTTAAGCTGTAGCACGGGTACCAAAGATGAGCAACACCATTAAATAGGAATATTGAGTATGAAGATTGGAATTTCAAAGAGCATTGACACCTTGGTTAGCAGTTTGGCTTTCTCCAAAATTTTCTTCCAGGTTGTCGTTGGTGATCAACCAATTCAAAGCCAAGCTACAAAAATAGTTTAACACTGTATAACATAGCTATATAGTCAGAATATCTTTTTTTAGGCAAGAGAATTCTTTATCTCACTCTCATTGGTCTTTTCACTTGGAGTAGATAGGTTTTGGTCTTCATTTTCCTCTTTCTGTTGTGGGGAAGGTAATTAAGTACTAGAGACAATTAAGGAAAGAGTATCTGTTTAAGTTTAAAATTAGAATGAAAATAGTAATGATGTCCTGAAAGTGAAAGTTTTCCAGACCTTTTTAGCCAACTATTATTTGTTATTTATTATAACAAAAATATAGTTTTGAAAAATGTGGGAGTTTTTTTGGTTAAGGTGTCATTTGTATTGATCACATCACTCATCTGCTTCTGAAAAACATATTTAGAGTTTGTATTAAGTCAACCTAATTTTTTTGTTGTTTTCTTTCTGTTTCAGCCACCGGAAAGGCAGATTGTGGTTGGAATATGTTCCATGGCAAAGAAGTCCAAATCCAAACCAATGAAGGAAATTCTTGAACGGATCTCCTTATTTAAATATATCACAGTAGTAGTATTTGAAGAAGATGTTATTTTGAATGAACCAGTAGAAAACTGGCCTTTATGTGATTGTCTTATTTCGTTCCATTCTAAAGGTATTAAAGAATGGGAACTCCCTTTATCCTCTCTTATAATAGACCTAATACATATTAATTGTAGAATATTAGATAAAATAAATAAAATTAATCTCCATTCTCACAGATCAGTGATGTTACCATTTTGATAAATTTCTTTTGGTCATTTTTTTGTCTGTATTTTTTAAACAAATTTATTGTTATAGTGTATATGTAACTTTATATTTCATTTTTTCATCAATTATACCAAGAAATTTTTTTCCCCTCCATTACATTCTTCCAAGACCTGATTTTTGAATTCATGAATTATTGGATATTTTAAGCCCTATACTTTTGCCCTATATAAAATGATCTATCTTTCCTCAAATGCAAATATTCATATTTTATTTTCAAAGAACTTAATATTTGAAATTTCAATTTTACTTGGTTTCTTTTGTAAATCAAACAAATATTAATTACACTTAAGTATTACTTAATGGTATAGTATGCCTTCATAATGAGACCCACTAATCAAAATCATTACTGAATATCTGAAAATTTGTAACCTCAGAATCTGTGAATTAAGTGAATTTCTAAGAACTGTAATTTAAAAGATGTGTGTATAGTTATTTTTATTCATATTAAATCACTTTGTTACCAAAATAATGTAATCTCCAGCTGTGTTAAAGTTTCACTTTAGCTAGGTGTTCAAGAAACTTTTCCTTCAGCAAGGGGATGGAGCATGGCTGAGACTTTATGTGCTCCTATAGTCTGTAGAGAAGAGAAGCCAAGGCCCTGGTCTGTTTTATTAAACTTAAGTCTTTTATTTCAGGGAATCTTAAAATTGGCTTATCCCTGAGGGTAAGGTGATCTTGCCTTACTACCACATGGTTCTTCCTTCCAAAGCTAATTTTTTGCCTGTAAAAACTAGGTGCTGTCTAAGGTCATATTCCATATACTGTCTCTTTGTAAGGAAAATGTTCCTCTTTAACAACACGGAAGCAGGGAACTGTTACAGAGGATCCTCTGTGCTGAATTCTGTTAGGATGCTTTAAATCATAGACTTGGAGGTATCTTGATGACAAGTGATTAATTCTTCTCAGAGTCTTTACAAACCTAGAAGGGTTTATAATTTGTGGAAGTGATTCTTGGTATAGAGAGCTTTTATTAAATTTTAAAAACCAAGAGGAATTTAGGGAATAAGTCTTTTTTAACTGACCATAGTTTTTTGTTTAGTTTTATTAACTAATGCCTTAGTACTTACTTCCCCTCCAACTGTTCTGATAATGATACAAGATAACAGTGTCTTCACAGGTATACTGTAATAGGCAAGGTTAAATTCTAAAGTTGTGCATGCTTACTGATTTTTACTCTTTTCCTTAGATAAGCTATTCATTAAGATATTGTCATTTAAGGAATAATGATATTTATTGGGAGCTTACTGTCAGGTCCTATGCTAAGTGTTTTATATACATTCCTTTATCAAGTTGCTCAAAAACTCTACTAGGTAAGACAAGTATAATACTCATTTACAGCTGAGAATCAGGGGCTTAGAGATATTGAATAAATTCGCCCAGAGTTGCATAGCTAATGAAAGAAGGAGCCAGGATTTTCCTGCTTTGTTAGACTCTCTGGTATACTGACAAACCGTCTCTTAATAGTATGTATTGATGGATAAAATTGTCAATACAGAGAGTACAGTATAATCATTAAAATGCTTTAGAATCTTTTTAGACCTCTTACCATATCTGCCATTTGATTTGTTGTCCATGTAAGTAGTAATTTTACCAAAGTCTAGAAATTTTAGGGAGTTAATTTCTGATACCTTAACATTGACCTAGGAACAGCAAGTATGATTCTGCTCATATATTTTATATTTACGGCATATCTGTTGTATGTAAATTAACTTTTGTTTTTGCTGTTTTTAAAGATGCAGTTCTTTGAATTATCAGCAATTTTTATGTATAAATATCAAACTAAAATGAAAGAAATTACACATATTTTTTAAAAAATCACCAAGTAATTGTAATATACTTATATACAGATTTCTCTTTGTGTATGAGATAATCTTAACCTTTTATTAGGGGACTTTGAATAATTAGTCATTGGCTAAGATGTCAGTGGGTTTGAATTTGGTTATATAACCACTGACTTGTGCCTTATCAATGAAATTAACTAGGAAAAAATAAGACTAATAGTACAAGTTAAGTTTTATATATTTATTTTTCCACGATTTATATGGAAAGCAGTTATAAGCATAATGAAATTAACCTTTTATGGGAAGTGACATAAATTCAAATTGATAAAGCTATAGATATCAACTTACCTTGAGATTGTACAGAGTATGTTAATAATATGTGTTCTTAGGATTTCCACTGGACAAAGCAGTTGCCTATGCAAAACTCAGGAATCCATTTGTAATCAATGACTTGAATATGCAGTATCTCATACAAGATAGGTGAGTGATGAAGATGGCTGAATTAAGGGAAGGAAAATTAACGTTTATTTAGTGTCTACTATAAGCTGGCATCAGGTGTTTTCATATACATTAATTTGTGGTATCCTCTAAAATACTTAGAAATAGGTATTTATACCCAGTCTTATAGATGAAGAAACTTGAGAATCAGGAAGATGAATTAATTTGCCCAAAGTCACAAGTAGTTCTGTCAATAATGGAACAAGGACTTAAACCAGGTTTGTTTAATTTCCATAGCCTACTGAACCATTGAAAATTATGAGCAACTTCTCTGCCATGTGACTGATGATGAAATTAGGGTTATACTCAATATAACTAGATTTTTTTTAATGGTAAAATGCAAGTCTTTTGAAAAATATTTCATTACATATCTTAGCACTCATATTATAAGCCAAAAGCATGAATTTCTGAGAGAAACTGGAATACAAATAAATTTATATATTTTGTTTGAGTGATGTTTCACTCTGATGGCTACCTTTATAATTTCACCAACATTCAATTTTCTTTTGTGTTAGCATTGCAGTATGAGATTACATGTGTGAAAATGCTTTATAAAGTATAAGGCCCTATAGTTTTGGGGTTTTTCCTGTTCCTCCAGGTAGTAACATTATTAGTAGCCAACATTTTATTTTTTATTTTTTTTAAAGATTTTATTTATTTATTCATGAGAGATAAATACACAGAGAGATTGGAGCAGAGACACAGGCAGAGGGAGAAGCAGGCTCCATGCAGGGAACCTGATGTGGGACTCGATCCTGGGACTCCAGGATTATGCCCTAGCCGAAGGCAGGCACTAAACCGCTGAGCCACCCAGGGATCCCCAATATCTAACACTTTAAAATATTGTTCCTAGATTTACGTATTAATAAATGCTTATGTTATAAATATATTCATAATACATATTTAAGAAATTTGAAAAATAAAAGCATTAAAGGCATTTAACCCTGATACTATATCATATTTTTTTCTTTTTTTTAAAGATTTTATTTATCTATGAGAGACACAGAGAGAGAGAGAGAGAGAGAGGCAAAGACACAGGTAGAGGGAGAAGCAGGATCCATGATCCATGCAGGGAGCCCGGTGTGGGACTTGATCCCGGGACCCCAGGATCCCGGGCCAAAGCCGGGCACTAAACCACTGAGCTACCCAGTGTCCCTATATAATTTTTTTTCATATAAAAAGCAATATGTACATACATTCACATTTTACAAAATTAGGGTCACTTCTGTCTTACAATACTATGAACATTTTCCTATGTCATTAAATAATCTTTGAGTATAAAGTTTTTAATAGGTAATAGTCTGTCATTGCCCTGTAGCAACTTTGTTTTTAACCCTTTCTTTTTTTATACATTTACATTCCCAGTTTTAAACATTAGTATTTTAATATGCCACATAAAGTGTTGTGTGTCCATTTTTGTTCTAATATGGCTGAACATTCCCTTAGACATTTTCAATATTTTACGTGATTTGTTTATTTAAAAAATAAAAGACTTGAAATCTATGCCTTTTTAAATAATACAATAGTAATAATGTACCATTAAAGTAAAGCAATAAAACAATAAAAGATGTTTTCTTTTTCTTCAGAAGAGAAGTGTATAGTATTCTTCAAGCTGAAGGTATTTTACTTCCTCGTTATGCAATTTTGAACCGTGACCCAAATAATCCCAAAGGTAAGAATATGAGATTTTGAGCAAGCTACCTTTTGTCACCAACATACTTTCGAGGCACTTCTTTTCTATAATTAAGTAGAAGGAATTCAGAGAACTCATAGTTCTGCTTACTTAAAAAAAAAAAAAAAAAAAAGCCAAGTAAGCATTACATTCAGTTCAAGTTTGGCACTATAAACTGAAAGGCCAAAAATAAAAAATAAAAAAAATAAAAAATAAATAAATAAACTGAAAGGCCCACTAATTTAAGAGTTATCTATCCTACTTTTCTGTGGTCTACATTTGACATCTGGGAATCAAGAAGAGTTTTTAAATTACATATTTCATCATCTTGTATTGATTGGGGATAAGTAAGTGATTTATCTATGACTATTGAAGTCAGGATTAGAAACTTTATGCTAGGATACCGTAATTAAATTTCTGATGACTAGAAACTTAGAAATATTACTTAATACCTTAAAGTACCCTTTGCTTCATTTTTCTAGTTATCTGAAACATAGCATGTAAGTTATATATAACAGTCTAACAAGCCAAGATAAATGTTTATCTGCTTTACTATTTAATATTCTGGTAAGACTATTTTGGAGAATTTTGATGACTTTTTTGTACCTTAAAGCAACTTTTGTTGAAAACTAGATATAGCATTTATCATCAGTAACAGGGAACTTCTCTCATTTTTCTAGAGGTAAAAAATTAACTTCCTGATTGGATTACCTTATATAGGTTACATTAATAACAATTTCATGTTTTGTGGTATCTATGATACAACTGATTCCATACAACTTTCAGAATATGGTAGCAATCTAAAAAAATTTTTCAATCTTTTTTGTTGGTATCATTTCATATGTAACTTTGATTCTGTGGGATAAAGTGAAATGACAGGTTTGTAAGATTTTGAAGAATAACTATAGTTTTTAATGTCATGAATCATAAATAGTGGGGTATGTTGTTTGCATAAATATTTTTTTAGAATTATTTATTTATTTTGGAGAGATAGGGGGAGGGACAAAGGGAGCAAATCTTCATTCAGGCAGACTCCTTCCTCAGTGTGGAGCCCAACACTAAGGCTCTATTTCACACAGTCTATAAGATCACGACCTGAGCCAAACCAAGAGTTAGACACTTTACTAATGAGCCACCCAGCTGCCCCTGCATAAATGTTTAATTAAAATCAAATCGTACATTATCCAAGGTTTTCTTTATATAATCTATTCTAGTAAAAGCTTTTAAAATAATGTTATATCTAGACAATATGCAATATGTAATTTTTCCCACTGTTTGATTTTTAGAATGCAATCTGATTGAAGGGGAAGATCATGTAGAAGTAAATGGTGAAGTTTTTCAAAAGCCGTTTGTAGAAAAGCCAGTCAGTGCAGAGGATCACAATGTTTACATTTACTATCCCACATCTGCTGGTGGTGGAAGTCAAAGACTTTTTCGAAAGGTAAATCTTTGTTATCCTAGGGAATGCTGTTCTTCATACTTTGTACAAATTTTTCTAAAAGTAATCAAGTATTTAGTAGAACTAAGATTAAATAAGACTGTATCATTCAGGGATAAATTAAAACTGATACCCTTCTTTGTTAGAAAAACAAGGCATCATTTTAGTTATTTACTGTTGTTTATGCAAAATTTCTACTTACAAAATACCAAGAAAATTATTTTTCTCTCTACTTTCCACTTATGTATCTGGCTTATGAGAAATTTGGGTAAAGGTCAGTAGTCTTTAAAAAAATGGCCCCCAAGATAGAAAATTCATAGACAAAAATAGTATCAATAACTTTTACATACGTGAAATATGCTCAAATAAATGCAAATGAAGTCTAAAAGATAATGACATTGAAGTACCTTTTGGATTGGCAAGGATCAAAAACATTGAGATAGTTGGAAAACAAGCACAAACCCAAATGTTGGTAGAGATGTAAATTAATAGAGCCTCTTACCTCTTAGCAACATAATTTGACCATGCAGTAAGATTAAAAGTGCACGTACATTTACAAGGAACCATGGAAATGCAAAGTAAGAACACGGTGAGATACTACTTTATATCCATTAGTGGCAAGTGTTATGTCTAACAATACCAATTATAGACAAGGATATAGAGTGGTGGGAGCTTACATACATTGCTAGAAGACGCTGAATTGTTAAAACTGTTCATAAAATATTTGGCATTATTTTTGTCAGTTGAATATGAGCACTTAGTAATTCTGTCACCTGCTAATTCTACTTGTAGCATATACCTTAGAAATATTCTTGCACATGGAACACTTACAAGAATGTTCAAAGCAACACACTTCTCCTGGCTAAAGCTTAGAAAACAACCTAAGTACTTGTTAATAGAATGAATGAATTATGGTGTACTTATACAGTGGAAAATTCTGTAGTGGTAAAAGTGAACAAATGAGGGTTACATGCAACAACATGGTTGATTGGAACCACTCTTAGGAACATTATTCTTACTGTTCTTGGTATTTTTTTTACGATTTGACTTACATGTAAGTTATAATTACAGCAGAAAATAATCCAGTGTCAACTATATAATAAATGTCAAACATTTATTTTTATTTTTTTGGTAATATCTAAGATGGAAATACATGGTAAGAAGGTTATATTATAAAAATGAGATGAATAATTTAGTTTTTATATTTACGGATATCTTTCTTTTTCAGATCGGCAGTAGAAGTAGTGTTTATTCCCCAGAAAGCAATGTACGAAAAACAGGCTCATATATATATGAAGAGTTTATGCCCACAGATGGTACTGATGTAAAGGTAGGATTGATTACACTATATTTTAATTTTGTATTTAGTTTACCAGTGATATCAGAAAAAGTGATTAACCCCGGGGATAGACTCTATTCTGGATCTCTTTATGACTAGGGATTCTTAATCTGTTTTGTATTATAAATGCCCTTGGCAGTCTGAAGCCTTTGGACCCTTTTTTAAGAATAGTTTTCTTAAATGTTTAAAGCAGGATTGCCAGAGGAGACAAATTTTATTAAAATATAGTTAGAAAAGTATTTAAAAACCAACTTTGTGATGTAATAATATGTATATGTGCTTTTTTAAAAGGACATTAAGGGACACCTGGGTGGCTCAGCAGTTGAGCATCTGCCTTCAGCTCAGGGTGTGATCCCGGAGTCCCATGATCGAGTCCCATATCGGGCTCCCTACATGGATCCTGCTTCTCCTGTCTCTGCCTTTCTCTGTGTCTCTCGTGAATAAGTAAATAAAATTTTTAAAACAAAATAAAAAAATAAAAGAACACTAAACAATAAAATATAGTGGGTAAGGGTGTAATAGCCACTAGTTTCTAAGCATTGATTAGTGTAAATGATCTGAGATCTGCAGCAACTGTAGCGTAATATAAAAATATGTTTGATTTCCTTTGGTCACAGATAAGGTCTTAATTGTTTTGCCTTTAGCAAGTCTCTAACGACAATGTCCTTTTTTTCTAAGGTATAAACCTTATCATGAACCTCATTAAAAATTTCTCATGTGGATTTTGTTGACCATAGAATAATAATGCAGTTCATAAGGGTGGCATACAGAATATTTCACAATCTGTCCTCTGTCTGCCCTATGGACCTTATTTCTTACAGTATAAATAACACCAGATAACTTACCTGAATGCATCATGCTCTTTCATGCCTCTGACCTCTGTGTTAATTACCTTTGCTTACGGTGCTATTTGCTTTCTTGTGTCTGCCTTTCAGTATATACTGTCCCTCACCACCCCTCCCATTTTTTACTCTTTCTTTTGGCCATGACTTCCACTTATAATATTTTAAATTATTTGGACCTCCCTTTGGTTAAGCTAAAAAAATTTGGAAAAGATCACATGCCATACAACCTCATGTTCCTTTATAATGCATAGTATAATCATTCTTTGTAGAGAATGGAACTTCATGTTTCCAGGCTTTTTTTCTTTTTCTTTTTTTAAGATTTTATTTATTTATTTATGAGAGACACATAGAGAAAGGCAGAGACATAGGCAGAGAGAGAAGCAGGCTCCTTGCAGGGAGCCCGACGTGGGACTCCATCCCAGGACTCTGGGATCCCGGCCTGAGCCAAAGGAAGATGCTCAGCCACTGAGCCACTCAGGCATCCTTCACGTTACCTGTTTTGCTATGTAATCAATTACATTTCCAATGTATTAAAAATTTTGGCATGTGAAATAGAAGTGTGAAAAGAATAGTCTGAAGATTGAAGTATTTTTATTGATTATCTTTTGATTTGTTGTCTGCTGTTTTTTTTCATTTAATACATTTAAAATAATATATAAAATTTTTAATATACGTATTTTAACATTTATGAAAGGTTTATACAGTGGGTCCAGATTACGCACATGCTGAAGCTCGAAAATCTCCAGCTCTTGATGGCAAGGTGGAACGAGACAGTGAGGGAAAAGAAGTTAGATACCCTGTTATTCTTAATGCACGAGAGAAATTAATTGCCTGGAAAGTCTGCCTTGCATTTAAGGTAAGATGTTTTACAGGCCATACAGACCCCTGTAAAAGAAATTCTAATTTTCTGAGTAGAAGAAATGTTATATGGGCATTTAATTGGAGAAGTAAAATGAGAAGATACTGTTTCTCTATATTCTTTCTGTATTAATATAAAAAGGAATTTTTCCAATTCAGAAATTGAAATGATGGAGGAAAACTTAACTAAAACAATAGCATTAACCAGTGTTTAGAGGTATTATTTAACATGGTAAAAACAACTGGTTAAGAGTACTAGTACTATTTACTCAGAATTGATAAATGATGGCTTTTTTGAATAAAAAAGGTCCTTAGCAGTCTTCTACCTTTGTCAGTACATCCTTTAGCCTGTTTGTTGTGTATTATAAAATGTGTCCATAAAAGCAATACAAATATGTTTCTTAAAGAAAATTTTTCTAACATTTGACTCATTCCCTCAGTCTATATAAATATATTAGGCTTCCACTAATGTTTGTGGTAAAGACTTATACAGAAGTAGTACAACTTGCAGCTATTAAAGGATAAATTTTACCTCTTGAAGTCTTTTCTTGGATATATAGCATAAAGACTAGTGTGTTACTGGGTATTAAATTATAAATACTTTATGTTTTAATAATTTGAAGTCACTTTTGTAGAAGGAATATTGGCCTTTAAATACATTTTAAGAGCTATATATAAATTGTTTTAGTTTTATAATATAGGATTCCAAAAGACATGACTTAAAATCACATTATACTAACATGAGGATTTGAATATAAAATGCAGAAGATAGAAAATTTTTAGAGCCTGAGCAGGAAATTCATACCTCACAACTAATTGTTCTCTTCTCCCAAATAAAGTAAATTTATTTCAGGTGCTCACAGGGATGTAGTTGTCAGGGTTTAAAAGATCCAGAGAGAGGAATGTCTGGCTGGCTCAGTTGATAGAGCCTGTGACTCTTGATTTTTGGGTTCGTGAGTTTGAACCCCACATTGGATGTAAAGATTACTTAAAAATAAAATCTCTTAAAAAAGGATTCATAGAGATAATTGAACATTTTCTGTGGGACATATCTTTAAGACTATTTTTTGCTTTATACTTTTTTGTTTTTGTTTTTGTTTTTTTTTGTTTTTTTTTGTTTTTTAATTTGTTTTTTTAATTTATGATAGTCACACACAGAGAGAGAGAGAGAGAGAGGGGCAGAGGGAGAAGCAGGCTACATGCACCAGGAGCCTGACGTGGGATTCGATCCTGGGTCTCCAGGATCGCGCCCTGGGCCAAAGGCAGACGCTAAACCGCTGCGCCACCCAGGGATCCCTATACTTTTTTGTTTTAAAGTGATATAATTTCAACTATCACAAAATTTAACAAAGCCTTTAGAAAGTTTTACTCTTATTTTTTAATTGTTGCTTGAAGAACATCTTATAATAGTATAACATTACTGTTATTATGTTAATAACATAGTATGTTATTTTTTGGCTCCTCTTATCTCTTAATCATTTTTGTTCTGTATTTATTTCATGAGGGAACTCAAATGATCATATGGTAGATTTTATGTATTTTCAGAGTACTCAAGTTACAGATGAATAATTTCATTTATTACTTACTATGAAATAAACTAATAAGCAATAGTACATTTTTAGGCATTTATAAAATTTGATATGTTGTAATAAGAAAAACTGTGAATCCTAATTCAATGTAACTTTAAAGTTTATAATTTATTTTAAATAGCAAACAGTTTGTGGTTTTGATTTGTTACGGGCCAATGGACAGTCCTATGTCTGTGATGTCAATGGCTTCAGTTTTGTGAAAAACTCCATGAAGTATTATGATGATTGTGCAAAAATACTTGGGTAAGGATTTTTTTTCTTTATGTTTCTCCTCTTTATCTTTGTTACAGCTAATGCATACCAGCTACTCAGAATCCAAATAATTGTAAATATCAAATGATCAGGATCTTATAAGCATTCTAGAATAAAAATCAATGTTCATAAAAATGACATCCTCAAAGAACCATGCCAAATCCTGAATTATACTTTGGGTTAGCAAAGGCAGATTGATTTGTGGCCAGTATAGATGAAGGCTTAACGATATTTTAACTTTTAGATTTAGAAGTGTTATATAATGATTATTATAGATAATTTATTAGGTTACTTTGTTCTGCAATATGATTACAGTTGAAAAGGCTTCATTTTCTTTTAAGATATAAAATGAACATTCATGAAAGTAAGCAGAGTAAAATAGAAATATTTGGAACTCAGGGTTCCTTTGAATGATACTGCTTTCATGGCGCCTCGGGTGTCTCATTTAGTTAAGCATCTGCCTTTGGCTCAGGTCATGAACCCAGTGTCCTGGGACTGAGCCCTACATTGGTTCCCTGCTTGGCAGAGAGCCTGCTTCTTCTCTCTCTGCTGTTCCCCCTGCTTGTGCTCTCTTGTTCTCTCTCTGTCAAATAAATAAATAGATAAATCTTAAAAAAAATACTGCTTTCTATTATCATATATCACTTAAAGATTATCTCATGATGCTTTCTATTATCATATATCACTTAAAGATTATCTCATGAGATTATCAAGTGAACACAAAAGAAATTACTGCATGGAGAAATCCATTTTTATATCCTTTGACCTATTTTCTTATACTTTGAAGATTCACAAGACAAATATTTTTAAACCAGTTCAAAGTATATTTGACAAAGTTGTAGGAAACTTATACTTTAAAATGTATTGTCATAATAGGAATCAGCTTTTATAGTATATTTTCGAGATTGGTGAACTTTGCCTTAAGGTGAAATTTGGGGGAGCTTACTAAATTTTAGCATGAATAAATGCTCAGTTTAAACAATATAAAAATGTTTTATAATTGCTTAACATGTTTCCATTGTTAACTGTATTAGTAAAATATAATGGAAATTTGTTTAAAAAGAGCCATGGTATTTAGAGTAACTTCAAAAATGATCAGTAAACAGGTATGAAATGATTCCTGGGGCACCTGGTGGCTCAGTTGGTTTGAGCATTCAACTTTTGGTTTTGGCTCAGGTCACTCTCTCAGGTCATGGGATTGAGCCCCATATTGGCTTATGCTCAGTGGGGAGTCTGCTAGAGATTCTCTTTTTCTCCTCCTCCCCCTGCCCCCATTCATGCACACACTCTAAATAAATAAATAATAAAATCTTTTTTAAAAAAAGAAGAAATGATCTGTGGCCATAAAGAAGAGACCATCTTGGTTTTCAGAATTGATCTGTAAGTAGATATAATGCAATTACAATGATTTATTTGCATCTAATGTAATTTATTTCTTGGAACTAAAATAATAATCCCAAATTTATGGCATTTCTTCAGTGTGTTCTAATGCACCAGTTTAGACCTGCTAATCTAATTTTTAATCAAGACTGATTCTTTGAGTTACTTTTTATTACACTATAATAGAATCACTAGTTTGACTTAAACTTTTATGATTCTGTATCATTTATCATTAAGTACTAAGTTTTGTCTTAAAGTGAGCTAATTTATAGTCTCTTCTTTTTTGTATCAAAGCAATATTGTAATGCGAGAGCTTGCTCCACAATTTCATATCCCCTGGTCAATACCCTTAGAAGCTGAAGATATCCCGATTGTACCAACTACATCTGGAACTATGTAAGTTTGGATATTTTCATTTAGAAATTCCTTGTGTTTTGTACATCAGTCTCTGCTACTACATTAGAGAGTAAATTTTTTAATGATTTTTGGACACGTTACTGTGTATGTTTTCATATGATTAACTTTGCAGTTAGAGAAATTGATTATATGCTTTTGAGGGGTCCACCTAGATTAAAAATCTTTTATATTGGTAAAAATAAAATTCTGGAAAAAAATCCTGAAAAATGCTTAGATATTATAGAACTATTGAATTAAGTCATAAAAATAAAGGAGGTGCTAGTAGGTATGTCACTTAAAGGTTCATACTCAGTGGTCATACAACTTCTGTTCTCTGAGTGTGTAAAGAAAAACAGGTATATCTTGAGGTAAATTAATTAGACCAGTATTGCCAAAGAATCTGATAACATTCTGCTAGTGAAAATAACTGCTTGAAACTTACCTGCTACTCAGATGAGTGGACCAAATGTTTCATATTCACAGCTTGGATGTTTACATTAGCATGTTACATATTCTGAGAAGTCCCAGTTGGGGTCTTGGTATTAAAATATTTAATTTTATTTTTAAGCCAGTATTCTCAAACTATTTAACAGAATTTTTTTTTTAAGGTCGCTTATTAAAATCCTGTAGGGTTGTATTCTATGGCTTACAATTTGGCACATGTGAAATTATACCCTAGTAATATCATCTTCTAGTAATTTGTGTTTGAAATACTTGTTATTTCAAACTTATTCTTTACTTGTTATTTCATCCTTATTCTTATAAGGGCAAAATAAATATAGCAGCTATAAAGTAAAGCTTTATTTTGCTTTGATTTAATGAAATCTCAGTCTGTGATGATCTGTGCTACAGGGCAAGTACTTAATGAAGTTCCAGGATTGCTATTCGTTTACTCTTAACCCAGTGTGAGCATAGCCATCTCTAGACAGGAAGCTGATATACAGCTTCGTATTACTCCCCTTCCAGCTTCTTAAAGTCTTCTGAAGATTGAATTTGATAAAATCGACAGGTTGTTACATGTAGTGTTCTTCATGGGAAAGATTTTGAAATGGTAAAAGATGGTTCTAAATAAGTGATGAGATGCTGTGTTAGTTTGAATTACATAACACAAATCTTTGTTTGAAAATTGAGACTTTTTTTTTGTTATTTTAGGATGGAACTTAGATGTGTCATAGCTGTGATACGGCATGGGGATCGAACACCAAAACAAAAAATGAAAATGGAAGTTAGGCATCAAAAGTATGTTTTAGGGGGAATAATATAACACTTGGGATAATTTAAGATTTCTGATAGGTGATCTAATTTGATTAACACATCATGTAGAAAAACTGGCTTCTTATTTCTTGGCCATTAATTTAAACCACTGGATACAAACAAAATTCATGTATGTTTGTATCAGCAACTGAAAATTATTATGGCAGTATCTATAAATTACTGTCTGTCTGATCTGACTTTCATTTACGGTTGTAAAGGTGTCACCATTCAGAGGTGTTCTGTTTAATCTTAGCATGTTATTCTCTTCATTACTTTCTCTGAGTCCTTAACCTCTCAACCTTCTAGAAGAAAATTAGTAGAATGTAAGTTTGTCTTACTTCTCTTCAGTATTTGATTTGGAAATCATAAAATTTAAAAATTGAACCAATAAAATAAGTGTTAAAACATTTTTTAACATGAATATGTATGTGGTGACTTCAGAAAATAATATTTAATATTATAATCATATATTCAGTTTCCATCATGAGAAAACTTTTAAAAACAATCTAGTCATTGTTACTTTGATGTGGTTAGGGGAATACTAAGTTTTATCACTCAAAGTAGTGATCACTCACCTTGTATAGTGAAAGAGGACACACAGTATCTGAAATCCATAGACCCTGAGTCCCATGTCTTCATTTTTAATTGACTTATGTAGGTTTATGGTGTTAATATTAATTACGGCAAAGAACTAACTGTGCTGTCTTTTTTATAAGATTTTTCGATCTTTTTGAAAAGTGTGATGGATACAAATCTGGGAAATTAAAACTCAAAAAGCCAAAACAATTACAGGCAAGTACATTTGTTTTCTTATTAGTTTTATTTTTTTATTCATTCATTCATTCTATTTAAATTCAGTTTGCCAACATACAGTATAACACCCAGTGCTCTCTCATCATGCGCCCTCCTTAATGCCCATCATCTTGTTGGTTTTAAATCACTAATGGCAAAGTCACATAAAAAATTCAGTTCTTTATTATTTTATAGGAAGTACTGGACATTGCCCGACAACTTCTTATGGAGCTGGGGCAAAATAATGATTCTGAAATTGAAGAAAACAAGTCAAAACTTGAACAACTTAAGACTGTATTAGAAATGTGAGAATCTTTTTGAAATCTTTAATTTTGATAACTACTTAGAGTGTTCTTTTTTTATTATCTGGCTTTGTTAAATTTCTTTCACAGTTTGATCTTTCTGCACTTTATTGCTAAAGATGAAGAGAAATTAATGAAAGTCTAGTGAGATTTTTATTTACACCTGTAAGAAAATAGATTGTTGTGTTGAGGGTTATTGTTTTAGTTTTACTTTTTATTTTGATGAGAAGATTTTGGATATTTTATGACGTAGTATTTAGGATGGAAACCAAATTGCTAAAAGACCATGGATTAAATGTTGTTTTATTAAAAAACAGTTTTGAACTATGTTTTAATAAAGTGAAATTGAGGCCAGCCCTGGTGACTCAGCGGTTTAGTGCCACATTCAGCCTGGGGTGTGATCCTGGAGACCTGGGATCGAGTCCCATGTTGGGCTCCCTGCATGGAGCCTGCTTCTCCCTCTGCCTGTGTCTCTGCCTCTCTCTCTATGTGTCTCATGAATAGATAGGTAAAATCTTTAAAAAAATAATAATAATAAAATAAAATAAATAAAGTAAAATTGATAACACCAGTATGCCTATTATAAGCTTTACATATTTGACCACTTAGAATTTTATTTCCTTTATTTTTTAGATATACATACATTTATATTTTTTTATACTTCTGTACTTTGCCATCTCTTCAGAATTGTCCAAGTTTTATAGAGAAAATTTTGTATTTTCATTTTTAATGTGATTAGAATGACTACCTTAGGACAGATTTTCTTCTGGGATATGTTAGAGAATTCAGCAATTAATTACAAATAGAAGGTGGCACTTAAACATAGATTTAGTTTTTCTATAGATGGATTTTAGTTTTTATCTAGATGGACTTTAGTTTTTCTTTAGGAGGTTACGTTGAATACTTACTGAATATTATTCTGCTTATCATTTTGTTTTTCAGGTATGGCCATTTTTCTGGAATAAATCGTAAAGTTCAATTAACTTATCTCCCTCATGGTTGTCCTAAAACATCTAGTGAAGAGGAAGGTATATCACTATTAATACTTACTGTGTTTTAATTATGTGTAGGGACCTACCACTCATTTTACTACCTTTAGACCCTCATCTGTGTAATAATTCAGGGACTAACATGCTGAATAATTGAAAAATGAAGTTCTGTTAACTTTGACTTCTATCCTTTAAATAAAGGATAGATTTTATTCTTTATTTTTTAAGTAAAGGATAGACTTCATTGTTTTGGAAACTGCTTAGGACTTCCCTTTTAAGATTGTTTCACAAAGTTTATTTATAACTAAATGTTACTTAATGGGCCCCTTTCTTCCTCTTTTAAGTAGAAGAGGACAGAGTATATTGGAAGAAAACTCAAAAAATACAAAAAGACTATTTGAAGAAATACGTAATATACATGTTTCTGATATAGCTATTTTCTTCCACTGAATAAATCAGAATGAGCATTTAAATAGCATAGAAATCCATAAATCTATTTACCCTTTAAAAGAAAAATGGCCAAGGGTTGGAGAAACCATTTCATTGAGGAATGTGATCCCCGATAAAATAATGATAATAATAGTAATAATTACTTTTGCCTATCACACTAGTAAAGTGTTTTATTCATTGGTCAAATGTATGATGAAGAATGTTGATGAGAATGCAATGTGATTGGATTTCAGTCATATTGGTAGGAGAATAAATTGACTAACTCTTTGAAAAGTAATTTGTCAATATATATTAGAAATTTTAAAAAATGGTCATACACTTCGATCTTAATTCTGCTTGTAAGAATATATCCCAAGGAAGTGGTCAGACATTCAGGAAAAGATTGATCTTTGGGGATATTCACAATGTCAGTATTTATAGTAGCATAAATTGAAGTAGTGATTATCTTAAATGCAAGCACAGGTGTGATTATGTTATAAAGCACAGGTGTGATTATGTTATAAATTTATCTTAAAATTTTAAGTGTTGCTATTTTGTCACACTAGTGATTAATAGCAAGATAGGTCAGTTCCTTGAATTTTAATGTTTGTGATCAAAAAACATTCTGTAAATAACTATGATTGAAGAAGTGTGTTAATTAATTGTCCTTCCATAAATTAATATTGGCCTGCATAAAAAAGTACGTACAACTACTATTTAGTCCCAAGAGAAAAGTTGATTTCTCTCACTTTAATGAATCATCATTAAATTTTTCAGCACTTATATTGTTTGTTTTTAAATTACCTTTGTTTCTGTAGCCCAATGCAGATCTTAGGACATGATAAAGGCCAGATAAATTAGGTATAGAAACTCATTTGCGTGTGGAAGTTCCCTAATATCTGAGAAAAAACTTTTTGGCCAGGGACATAAAGAGACTGCACAATTCCAATTTTAAAAAAGTTGCCCTTGGGCTGCATTTTATTCTATATCTCATTCATAAACTTAAATTGTAACAAATTTTAGGCTTTCTGATCTCACGTCTTCCTAAAAATTATGCAAGTCGTTGATTCCTCATCATAAAAATGTGAATCATAAAAATGTATACATCTTCACTTCAGCTATCATTACCTTTTATGTGAGATTCTTGATGTAAAGACAAAATCTCATCCCGTGGTCAAGGAGCTCTTAATCTAGCATCACTAGCACAAGTAAATTAAATATATTGGGCAAATACTATTGGTGCCATATCACTATGAAAGCAGGGAAGGTAGAAACAATTCTTTCAGAGAACTGGGAAAGAGCCTTCTTCCTAAAGTATGGAAGAGGTTTTGAAGTTTTAGTAAGATTTTAACAAGTAGAGGAAATTAGCAAAGAGTGTTCGTGACAGAAGCAAAGGCCTAAAAAGGTAGGTATGTTCAGAGGAACAAAATAATGTATGTAAAAGCTATATTCCACTGCAGAAGATAGAACAAAGAAAAAATTCATCTTGAAATGTGTCTTTGTAAAAGAACCAAACTTGACATTTGCCTTTTATCCATTCACATGTATCTTAGACAGCCGAAGAGAAGAACCATCCTTACTTTTGGTTCTAAAATGGGGAGGAGAACTAACTCCTGCAGGCAGGGTCCAGGCTGAAGAACTTGGAAGAGCTTTCAGGTGTATGTATCCTGGAGGTCAAGGTAATTTGGAGTTTCTTTAATTTGGCTAAGTCTATGCATTATGTTTTCAAATCTTCATTTATTTTGAGATCTTACTAAATATTTATAGAAATATAGTGAGACAAAAATATAGCTTAAGTGATTTGAGTATTTATTTTCAGGAGATTATGCAGGATTTCCTGGTTGTGGTTTACTTAGATTACATAGTACCTACCGACATGACCTCAAAATATATGCCTCTGATGAGGGACGAGTCCAGATGACTGCGGCTGCTTTTGCAAAGGTATAAATAATTTTTTAAAAAATTAGTAGAAATGTTGTCTAATATTACATTTTAAAAGATATTTTGCCAAGGCAAATATTTTAAATATTTAAATATTCTGAATTTGAAATTTCGAACTCTAGTCCTGAAATGGTAGATTAGCTATATTATTAGTAAGGTTTGTTTATTGCAAATAGTTAGCTAATACCCTGTGAAATTCAGCATGTAACAAAGTAATTATTATAATACTTTCTGTTAATTTGTATACTAACGTTAAAATCTGTGTTGCCTTTATTTAATATGTTTAGGGGCTCCTAGCTCTAGAAGGAGAGCTTACACCCATTCTTGTTCAGATGGTAAAGAGTGCAAATATGAATGGTCTTTTGGATAGTGACAGTGACTCTTTGAGCAGTTGTCAGCAACGTGTGAAAGCAAGACTTCATGAAATACTTCAGAAAGATAGAGATTTTACTGCTGAAGACTATGAAAAGGTGGGTCTTAGCAAACTTTTACATTGTGAAATATCACACACATGCAGAAAAGTATATAAAACATAAGCTTAGATCCTATTGTATTTTAAAGCAAATACTCCTGTAGGTACCATCCAGATACAGAAATAGAACAGTGGGACACTTCTGACCCCTGTGTGTCCCTTCTCAATTGAAACTCCTTTCCAACATCCTAGAAATAATTACTATCCTGGCTTTATATTGCTCTTTTTTGTAGGCTTCTCATATCAAGAAAACTTATTTAGATTTAGATTTAGATTATTTAGATTTAGATTTAGATTTAGACCCAACTGTTGTGATCTCATTTTTGGCTGTTGTCTAAACTTCATGCAATAGAGTAGGTTTTCATTTATGTTTGGCTTCTTTTGCTCAATATTGTGTTTGTGATATTCACTCATATTTTTGAGAATTTCTGTGGTTAATCACTCATTACACCTATGTAACATTTTATTTGAGGGATTGGCAGACTTTTTCTGTAAAAGACCAGATAGTAAATTTTAGGCTTTGTGGGTCACATATGGTTTCTTGTTGCATATTCTTTTTGTTTTTTAACGACCTTTTAAAAATGTAAAAACTATTCTTTGCTTTTGGGCTATGCCACAGTCCACATTTGGCCTGTAGGACATAGTTTGATGACCCATGTTCTATTTTATGAATGCACTAAAATTTGTATATACTTTGTACTGTTATTACAGTTTTGTGCTCTTATGATTAATACTGTTATGACTGTCCTGTATAGCTCCTACTGCATATGAGCATACATTATCTTAGTCACATTCTAGGACTGGAATTATTGTGACTCACAGTTTGCTTATGCTTCACTTTTAGCAGACAATGTCAAACTGTTTTCCAAAGTCATTAAACCAAATTACACTTGCACCAGAAGTCCATGAGAATAATCGTTATTCTAAATGATCTCTCTTCTTGGTATTCTCAGACTATTCAGTTTTGGCCACTGTGAAGATGGATGTGTAATAGTAGCTTGGTGTGGTTTTAATATTTTTGACTGTTTAGATACCATTTTATGAGGCCTTCTCTTCAAGTCTCTTGCCCCCTTTTTTTTTTCCTACTGCTTGTCTGCATTTTTCTTAGTGAGTGGTAGATGTTCTTAAATTATTTTGGTTGTAAGCTCTTTATATGTGTTCTAAATACTACTATGACCCTTTATGGTGTCTTTCAATAAGCAGAGGTTCTTATTTTTCATGAATTCTAAGTTTAATTTTTTCCTTTATGGTCACTGCATTTTTTATGTTGTCTAATATCTTTTTTCTTTTTTTTTAATTATTTAGGTATAATTGACACACAATGTTGCATTAATATCAAGTGTACCACACAGTGATAAGACAGATAAGACTATATGTTATGTTATGCTCACCACAAGTGTAGCCATCATCTGTCACCATAAAGTGCTATTATAATACCATTGACTGTATTCCCTGTGTTGTACCGTTTATCCCCATGACTTGCTCGTTCAGTAACTGGATGCCTGAATCTCCCACTCCCCTTTGTGATTAGCATATTTTAATGTATAGCTTATAATATCTTTTTCTAATTAGAGGTCATAAGATGTTTTTATGTATGATCTTCTGTAACCTTTACTGTTTTGCCCTTCATGTTTATCTGTAATCCACTAAAATTGATTTTTGTGTGTGCTACAAGGAAAGGATGACACAGTTGATTTTTGCCCAATTGTATATACATGCTGATATTTCAGCACCACATACTGAAAGACTGTGCTTTCCCCATTAAGTAGTCTTTATAATATATATAGTGTAGTCTATTTCTACACTATATTCTTTCCTTGATCCTGTGCCACTGAATAAGATCTCCTGAGTCCTATATGGGTCCTTTTTCAAGATTATCTGGGCTTTTCATTCATTTCCATATAAATTTTAAAATAAACTGTCAAAAATCCTGTTGCAGTATTGACTTACATGGATCAAATCTGTAGTTTCTGAAAATTTACATCTTTTAATGTATTTTTAATGCTGTTGTAAATACTACCTCTAAAAATTTTATCCTCTTACTATGTAGAAATAGCTTCTTAATATTGACTTTATAAAATGCATCAACCTTATTGAGCTCATTTATTACTTTAATAACTTATCTGTGGATTTTTCTTTATCTTTTTTTTTTATTTTAAAGATTTTATTTATTTATTCATGAGAGACATAGAGGCGCTAAACCGCTGAGCCACCCAGGGATCCCCTTTTCTTTATCTTTTAAAGGCGCATGCCCCCAAGTTTTTTCTTCCTTTCTCATCTTGTTTATTATTTTTCTTGTCTGAATTCAGTAATTAGCACCCTGAAAACTGTTAAATAGGAGTAACATTTCTTGTCCATGTTCTCAAAGAAAGCTTTAATACTTGTCCATTAAATATGTTTTCTGTAGATCTTTTAATAATTATTCTTTTTTTAAATAATTATTCCTTTTTGAAATGAGGAAATTCCATTTTGTTCCTGTTTTGCTAAATGAAAAGTTCCTGATTTTTATCATGATTTCCTTTTCATCTGTTGCATCATATGATTTTTGGGAGATGTAAAGCTATCTTGGTTCCTAGAATAAATTCAACTTATATATATGTGTGTACGTATTTTGTTGTTCTTGTTAATATATCTCACTGGTTTGGGTTTACTGTTTTTGGTTAGGAGTTTTATATCAATGTACATGAGTCAGATTGACCTTCACATTTATATTCTTATGTCTTAGTCCTCTTTCAGTATCAGGATTATGCTAGTTTAATAAAATTAGATAGGAAGTCCTATTTTGGGGAAAGAATTTGTGTACATATCTTTAATTAAATGTTTTGTAAAATTGAGGCATCTGGATGGCTCAGTCAGTTAAGTGTCTGCCTTAGGTGTAGGTCATGATCCCAGTGTCTTGGGATCAAGCCCTACATTGGGCTCCCTGCTAAGCATTCTGCTTCTGCTAAGCTCTACATTCTGCATTCTGCTCCCTGCTAGGCATTCCCTGCTTCTCTTTCTCTGCCTGCCACTCCCCCTGCTTGTGCTCACTCTCTCCCTCTCTGTCAGATAAGTAAAATCTTTAAAAATAAAATAAAATTTTGCACTCTAATTGTGGATTTTCCCATCTTTGTATTTCTTCTAATCTTTACATATTTGATGCCTGTTACTGGATAGATACAAATTTAGAAATGATGTATTTCCATCGGTACTTTTTGCCTCAAAGTTTGCAGTTAATATAGCAACAACAGTTTCTTCCCCCTTTTTATTTGGTTTTACATTGTATATCTTTTTTATCATTTTACTTTGAATCATCCTGGAATTACATTTTTAGGTGTATCTATTACAACCTGCATATAGCCAGGATTTTTAAAAATGTATTATGAAAATCTTTAGAGCAGTTTTATTTACATTATAAGTGATTGATAAATCTACGTATGAATCCACTAGATTTTCAAGTACTTTATGTTTATACTGCCTTTTTTATTTTTCTCTCTTCCTTTGTTGAAGATGGTACTTTTTATTTACTTATTTCTCTGTTAGCTTAAAAATTATATTTGATTTTATTATTTGTTTTGTCATTAACCCTAGAGATAACTGTAGGTTTCTATGACTTCTTAAAGTTAGATGTTTACATACATGGTGCTCTTACTCTTCCTGGACAATACAAGGACTCTAGAAAAATACTATTCAAATGTTAACTTGGCCTAAGAATTATCTGGAGTCTGGTTAAAAATGCAGATTCTGATTCTTCACATCTGAGATAGGGACTAAGATTCCCATTCTAATAAGCTTTCAGTTCATGCCAATGCCTGCTAGTCCTTAGACCACACATTTAGAAGTGAGCTTTAAAATTCTTGTAACATTTAGCTAAGCCTGCAACTTATATGCTCTTAATATTATTTTAATTTTGTATCTTTTAAGCTATACAATATTACTTTTATTATTTTATGCAAGGAGTTTTTTATTTAGATTTGCCCATTAATTCACCCTTTTTCGTTTTTTTTGTTTGTTTCGTTTTAATAGGTTCCACACTAGGCTTGGGTTCCATGCACGTCTTAAACTCACTACCCTGAAATCAAGACCTGAACTGAAATCAGGAATTGGGCACTTAACTGACTGTGCCCCACATGTGCCCTTTAAATTACCTTTCATTCTTTCTGAAGTTCATAGTTTCCATTTAAGACCATTTTCCTTCTGTCTGAACAACCAAATTAATTGTCAGTATTAGTCTTCTGGTGGTGAATTCTTTTTTGTTTATCTGAAGATGTTTTTATTTCAAGTTTACTTTTTTTTTAAGAAAGGGGTTGGTGTGAGGAGGAGCAGAGGAAGAAGGAGGATCTTTTTTTTTAAGATTATTTATTCATGAGAGACCAAGAGGCAGAGGGAGAAGCAGGCTCCCCTTAGGGAACCTGATGCGGGACTCAATCCCAGGACCCCAGGACCACAACCCAAGCCAAAGGCAGGTGTTCAACCACTGAGCCACCTAGGCGTCCAGGAAGAGGAATAATCTTAAGCAGACTCCACACCCAGTGTGGAGCCTGACCTGAGGCTCAGTCTCAAAACCCTGAGATGATGACCTGAGCCGAAATCAAGAGATGGGCACTTAACCAACTGAACCACCCAGATGCCCCTCAACTTTACTCTCATAGAATATTTTCACTGGTTATAAAGTTCTAGGGTAACATTTATTTTCTTTCATTGCACTGAAGGTACTGCTTCACCATCTTCTTAGCTTATACTGTTTCCCTTGAGAAGTCGTTTGTTGATCTTATTGTTGTACCTTTGAAGATAATCTTTTATTTATTTTTTTACTCCTGGCCACTTTGAACATCTTTAACTTTGATTTTCAGCAATTTTTCTCTTGTATGTTTAGTTGTAGATTGTAGTTTGCTTTTTAAAATTTATCCTGCTAGTAGCTGATTAAGATTCTTGGATTTGTAGTCTCAGTTTGGGGAAGGTCTTTTTTTTTTGTTCTTTTGTTTTGTTTTTGTCTTTAATGTAACATTTGTTACCTTCTTCTGGGTCTTTAAATACATGTTTGTTAGAACTTTCTCTTCTCTTATCCTTTAAAATTTTTTTTTTGTCCTTTGATCTCTATACTTCATTACCGATAAAATTTTCTCACTAGTCTTCCAATTTATTAAATCTCTCTTCAGCTGTATTCAATGTGCTTTTAATTCAGCCAGTACATTTTTCAATCCTAGAGTTTCTTTTTGCTTTTTTAATATATAATTTGTCATTTTTTTCAGTAATTTGCATTTTTTTGTTTTTAGTGTTTACTTTTTTTGAATACAGAAAGTTTCCTCATTTTCAGTTGTTTTATTTTGATATTGTTTTCTTTTTAAATCCAATATTCCACTGTTTTATTAGTTCAGGTATACAATATAGGGATTCAGCAATTCTGTGCATCACTCAGTGCTCATCATGATAAGTGTATTCTTAATCCCCATTACCTATTTTACCCCCCACACACCTCTACCCTGGTAACCATCAATTTATTCTCTGTGGCTAAGAGTGGTTCTTTTGGTTTGTCCCTTTTTTTTTCTTCATTTGTTTTGTATCTTCACTTCCACATATGAGTGAAATCATGTGGTAGTTGTCTTTCTCTGACTTATTTCACCTAACATTATACTCTTTAGATCTAACCACGTTGTTGCAAATGGCAAGATTTTATTCTTTTTCGTGGCTGAATAATATGAGTGTGTGTGAGTGTGTGTGTGTGTGTGTGTGTGTCTGTATACACCATATCTTTTTTTATCCAGTGTCTACATCTATATGTTTATACTTGGGCTGCTTTCCTAATTTGGCTATTGTAAATAATGCTGCAGTAGATATAGGGCTGCATGTATCTGTTAAATTAGGTTTCCTCATTTTTTGTTTTTTTTTTTTTATCATTCTTATACCTAGGTTCTGTTCTGTTGTTTAGTCTGCCTTTTGTCATTCATATACCATCCTGTTTTCTTTCGTGCCTGAATATCTTGAATAATGGGTGCATATTTGTTTGTGGAAATTAAATTATCTTAAGATTATACTATCTTCCAGTGAAGTTTTCTTAATTTGTTCCTGCTCCATGCCTTGTTGACATAGCAATCTAAGATTGCCTTAGTCCAGTTTCAGAACAGGTCTTTCTCTCTTTCTTTCTTTCTTTCTTTCTTTCTTTCTTTCTTTCTTCCTTCCTTCCTTCCTTCCTTCCTTCCTTCCTTCCTTCCTTCCTTCCTTCCTTCCTTCCTCCTTCCTTCCTTCCTTTCATTTATTCATGAGCAACACAGAGAAAGAGGCAGAGACACAGGCAGAGGGAGAAGCAGGCTCCATGCAGGGAGCCTGATGTGGGACTTGGTCCCAGCCCTCTGGGATCACACCCTGAGCCGAAGGCAGACGCTCAACTGCTGAGCCACCCAGGCATCCCCAGAACAGATCTTTCTGAGCCAAGAGTTGACTTGAACATGGTCTGCAGTTTGCTCATGGATTGGTTTGCATCTGATTCCTCTTTTTTTTTTTTCAAACCTTATATGCATAGCTTTCCAAGTTCTACTTTTGGGAACCTTAGACTTGACTTTTGTCCGTTAACCTAACAAGACTGTTAAAACTCTACTTCTCTTCTGTCTATTCAGAATCAACAAATGTCTCCAGTGCCAAAGTAGACCTAAATGCCAGGATCATTCTCTGGATCTGTAACCTATAAGATTTGCTCTCCTAGTTTCTTACCGTGTTATCTCTTGGATACCTTACAGCAAAAATACAGAAGTTCTTTGCCCAGAATTTTTACTTTTCTTTGATGGTTAGATTGATCCAAACTAACTAGTTTGTAATAATAGGTGTAATTCACTTTATGAACTTTAAAGAAACTTACTTAATGGGATAAAATAACTCGCCATGCTAAGTATCAAAACTGGAATTTGAAACTATGTTGTTGTTAATAGATTTTATTAAGAAAATCTCATCACAAAGGCATTAGCATGATCTTTAAGAGGACCAGATCTATAGCCGGACCACCTGCTTCTTTTCTCCCACTCTTGACGTACTATTGGCTTGATCTTAGGCAAGTGTTAAATACCTCATCTGAAGGAAGATGGCGATAGTAATAGCATCTTAGGGAAATTGCATGTAAATATATGTCGAATGGTTAGAACCATATTGAGTCAGCAATTTGTCATTGTAAGAATAAAATTTCATTGTAAGAGTAGTTCTGTTAAATTTTCTCTGTGAGTACTCTCATGATTATTAATAATTACTATTTTTTAATGTTAAATTCTGAGATTTTTACTTCCTTTTTGATCTTATTACTATATTTTAGGGGTCATTTTCAGTTTTGATATGGAATTGGTCTCCAGCTACTGGAAAATTTTGTATATTGATCTTTTAGACAATTAGGCATAACTAGATGTAAAATTTATACTTTCCTCATTATAGCTTACTCCATCCGGAAGCATTTCTCTTATCAAATCAATGCATTTAATTAAAAATCCTGTGAAGACTTGTGATAAAGTTTATTCCTTGATACAAAGTTTGACTTCTCAAATCAGACATCGAATGGAAGATCCCAAATCATCAGGTAAATATATGTTCCTTTGAATGTGAAACAAATGAAAATTATTATCCAATTACTATAAACATTTTAAATAAGATGCATCAATCTTAAGAAATTAAGCCCCTCATACTATTCAAGGTATGAGTTAACATACGTGCAACAAAAGAATAATAGCTTATAATAGGTTATAGTTTCTTTTCCCCATGATAGCATGAAAAAGATAGTAAAATATTACTATTAATTCTGTAGCATTGCCATATAGTTAGAAGCAAATAGCATAATAAGAAACAAGCAATAGGAAGATGATCTGGACTCTAACTCTCAGATTAACTTGGGCAACTTTGAAATCTAGGATTTTAACTGATAAAAATAAATCCTCTGAGCTGTTTAATTCCTAATGTTCTTTTCTGCTAGAGACTATCCTGTTAGTTCTGTGAATATAGTAAGAAAATAGTATTTAAAATTCAGAATTGAAAATAGCCTTAAAAGAGTTTTGTTATAATTGTTATTCTTTTTCCTCTGATTATTGAAATGTGTAACATAAGGAAAGGCCTTTTATAAACCGAAGTCCTAAGCCAATTATATATATCTTTTATTTAAGTCTACAGAATATATGGTTGCTAATGGTATATGCCTATAGTATCATTCCCTTCCTTCTTAATAGTTCTACCTCTGACATTTAAAAAATTCTGATTATCAGTTTTTTAGTATATACCTTTTTTTAAGTATATACCTTTACTCTGATTCTAAGTTTAATATGTTAAATATGTTATGTTGTTTTAGATATTCAGCTTTACCATAGTGAAACATTAGAGCTTATGCTACGTAGATGGTCCAAGTTGGAGAAAGACTTTAAAACAAAGAATGGAAGATATGACATTAGTAAAATCCCTGACATATATGACTGTATAAAATACGATGTCCAGCATAATGGTTCCTTGAAATTAGAAAATACAATGGAATTATATAGGCTTTCGAAGGCATTAGCAGATATTGTTATCCCTCAGGTGAGTAAATCTAGGATCAATTTTCTTACAGTGTTCTGTAGCTTCTTTTAAAATGTCTATCACTGGATAAAAGATAGTGGTTTTCATCTCTATAAAACCCATAACTTTTAACAGGAAAGTAATTATGAATTTATAAATCAGACTTTTTTGTTTGTTTGTTTGTTTGTTTGTTTTTTTAAATCAGACTTTTTATTGTATTAAATCATTACTTGATTTTCTAATAGTTTGATTATAATGCCTTTAAAACTTAAGAATTCATATTCCTAAAGAAAAATAATATACTAACAAGACGACTGAAAACAGGATGGAATATATTACTTAAATATTTATTGGCTACTTATTATGTACCAATTCTGTGCTATGAAGTATCTGGGGAGTGGGAGCAAAAGGTAGCTGTGGCCCTATGTAAATTTTACAAGTCTTTTTATTTTATGTACAAGCATTTTGAAAAAAAAATATTTTTAAGAAAGAGCAAGGAGGGAGGGGCAGAGGGAGAGGAAGAGAGAGAATATTAAGCAGGCTCCATGCCCAACATGGAACTCAACATGGGGCTCAATCTCATGACCCTGCAATCATGACCTGAACCAAAATCAAGAATCAAATACTAATTACTTAGAGGTCAAAGTGTAAGTTATTTTTGGAAGATTGTAAGTCATGAGTCTTTTCATTTATAAGATTTATAAAAAAGGTGTAACCAAAGCTTAAATAATAGAAATGTAATTAGGCAGAGAATCAGCTTGATAATGAAAAGACAAGTGACAAAACAAGTGAGTTACAGAACATAGCAGAAAATGATTCCAGATTCCCTTTTGGGACTTGTTTTCAACTCAACTATTAAAGATTATTTGGATATTGTAAAGAGAAGATTGGAGTAGATCAGATATCCAACTATGAACCGAAGTTAAAAAGCAGAAAAAAAATGGAATACATGAAAAATATGAAGATGCTGAACCAAAGTAGCCTTTCTTAAAAATACAAATAAAAATAGCTAATGTATCAGTGTCCCTTTCTTAATATTCACAGAAAATTCAGGAAAAACTATAGACGTTGAAAAACTGGAAATTCAGACAGTGTACAACTTACCTATAATTATTTGTGTACAGGTTAAGGATTAGCTTATTCTTTCAGCCTGAGAACAGTATTTGTTTGGTCAGATGTATAATATAGATGATCTTAAGTATATTTTTTGATTCGGTGATTTGCAAAATGAATTATTTAAAAAGTAGATCAAAGTATCTACTTAGAAAAAACACTGACTTAGCAAACAAGGAATTATTATCTGACAACTTCTTTTTACTAAATGGAAGAGAAGTTTTATTCTGCAAAAGTAATTTAGAGGCATTCTGGATTTCAGCTCAGGTCATGATCTCAAGGTCCTAGGATCAAGCCCCACATCAGACTTCCTAGCAGGGAGTTTGCTTGTCTCCCACTCCTTCTGCCCCTCTCCATAGGTGCATGTGCTCTCTCTTTCTCTCTGAAATAAACAAATCTAAAAAAGAGAGAGATATAATTTTACAGAATAAAAAGTTTTATAGAGTAAGATATTTTAAGATTATCATCAAAGTGAACACACTTAATTCTGCATACTCAGTTTTAGCTGCAATATATAGTCATTGAGTCAACACAGGTTTGATTATAACCCTGAAGTTAATTAAGTTGGACTCATCTTTGTTAATAAAATTCAAGATAGAATTTATTCAGATTTTTCTTAACTATTCTGAAAATAGTGGTTGCTGTTTTGTTTTTGTTTTGTTTTTTTAAGATTTTATGTATTCATTTGAGGGGGGTGGAAAGAGAGAGAGAGTGAGAGTGAGCATGAGCAGGGAAGGGGCAGGAGAGGGAGAAGCAGACTCCCCACTGAGCAGGGACCCCCCCCACAATGTGGGGCTCGATCCGAGGACCCTGAGATCATAACCTGAGCTGAAGGCAGACGCTTAACCATCTGAGCCAACCAGGTGTCCCGGAATGGTTGCTATTAATTCTGCTAACCATATAATTAGTTTGTCTTGGAAGTACAAATAAGATCCAGGTGTTTTTCGTTGTTTTGGATTGCTTTGACATTAGTCCAGGCTCAGTGCATGTTAGTTATACTCATTCTTTCAATGAAGATTATTTAAAGGTATGCTTTTTAGGTAAACTGTAAATATGACAGTCTTAAACATTAAGTGTGGCTGTATGTATTCTTCAGAGTAGATTTTCAGTATATCCTAACTTTCCACCTCAGTGGCTAAATACACAAATGATTTGTTACCATATAATCTTGTCTGTTTTGTTACATGAATTATTTAATCTCTCGTTTCTCAGTTCTGGATACTAAATGTTCTAGAATTGGGACTAAAAAGTTGGTTTCTAAGAGTTGGGCGTAAAAATATACTCAGGTGTTAATAGGGTTTTAGATGTTAATTTCTCCTATGTATCCTGTATGTATTTCAGGTTTATTGCTTATATCCCTGAAGAAATTTCTTACTATCTCCTTATAACTTAAATATTTATAATGAATTTTTTAAAGTAGTATAATTAGAACAATCAGTAAAAATGATAATGAGTTTGGAAGATTTGAAACATCATTTATATCTTTTAAAGTAATTGTCATGCTCAACTGTTCTCAGTCTTTATTACAATAATTATCTTTGGATTCAGTTAATTTAGATATCAACATTTTGAGAACTTACTTGAAGACACCTTCAGAATTTCTTGCTTGGCTAAATTATTTATCTTTGAAATGTTAGGATATTTCAGACAACATTTTGTTCAAGCTTACAAGCATCAGTCTTATTTTTGGTAAATTCATAATTACATTTGAGTAAAGTTATAACTTTAAAAGTAAGAGATCTTTTTACATGCTTTCCTGTATTTCTGAGAGTATAACTTAAGGAGAGGACAGCTTTAGGCTTAACTCCCTAACTTTTCTGTTTGTCGTTCCTTACTATGGAAAAAGTTGGAATTTCTTCTTCTTTTAATGGAGTGTTGAATTCAGTCCAGTAAATATTGTTTTGCTTTGTTACTTTAGCCTTCATAAATCCAGAACTGTGGATAAAATGCAGGCATTTTCAATCATTTAAACTAAAAATTATAAATGTATTTATGGTAATTATAATGATAGTACAGTTTATAATGGGAAAAAATGAAAATTTTGCCTACTTAACTCTCAAGGAAATAAAGAATATTTCAAGCTTAGAGACTTGATGATTCTGTCAAATAATGAAAATTTTGACTTGTTTAGAATATACTAATTTAGAATTAGAAAATATTATTATCTGTGCAAGAAAAATGGGTATATTCTCTGGTATACTTCCAAGTGTTGTTATGCCTCTAAAAATGTCTATGCTTACATTGAATTGATTAGTTCTTACATCTATACTATGTGAATTATATAATTCTAATCATAGTTAAGCTTAAATAGAACAGTGTTTATTATTTTATTTAACGGCTAAACTAATTTTAATTAATTACAGATACTTTTGCTATGATAGAATTAACTTTCCACTTTTTAACCAGTCTCAATTTTCATCAAATAAAGGTCATGGCTTACAAACAATACTTTAAAATAGACATGATGGGATGGTGGTAGATAAGAACTCAAGACTAAATCTCGTACTGAGGTTCTTTTAACTGCCATCACACTTATGAAAGTTTGAAGACAATTTGTTTAGTTATTTGTGGGTTATGAAATGCAGAGAAGAATGTTCATACTAGCATTTGCCACATAAAGTCCATCGATATTCTCATTAAATATAACCACATAATAAGCTTTCATATAGCTTCATGTGGTATTTTAATTAGTTCTGTTTATGGCAGAAATGGTGTAATTACATAGGAGAACTAGGATATCTAAAAATTAATTATTTGATACTAGTTGGTGTTGGCAGGTGAACAAAATACGTCAGTGTGTTAAAGGAAAAAAATTCCTTCATTACAAAATTTATATATCTTTGTGTAAAATTAGAAAATGTAGAAATAGCAACAAAAAAAAATCACTGATATTACTAACTAGGGAAAAACATTTTAATGCTTTAGAAAATTCTTAAAGGATTTTTCTTTTAAATTCATGAAGATAGAATTTTTCTCAATACATGTAACAAATATATTCTTTGCAAAAATGAAACTGGGAAAAGCATACTATATTCTTTTACAAACTGATTTTTTTTTTCCTTCACTTAGCACCAAGAACTTCTTTCCATATCATTCAAGCTATATGTACCTCATTACTTCTACTGGCTAAATGGTTAAATAATTATTTGGTTAAATAATTTATATTTGAGAATTTCATATTTGAGAATCTGGATTCTTCATTTCTTTCACTCTTTTTACACATCTTTATATATACTCAAGACTATTTCTGTAGCTCCAGAAATCTTTTACCAGTTTTCTTCCAGTTAAACAGTGTTTGAGAGTACCCGTTTCCTCGTTCCTTGCTAACAACACAAAAAAAATTTCGTCCGATGATTGTTTTTTAAGATTTTATTTATTTGTTCATGAGAGACACAGAGAGATAGAGGGAGAGGCAGAGGGAGAAGCAGGTTCCATGCAAGGAGCCTGATGTGGAACTCAATCCCAGGTCTCCCGGGTCACGCCCTGGGCCGAAGGCAGGCACCAAACCGCTGAACCACCTGAGGATTCCCGTCTGATAATTTTTAATTTCAACATTTTTCTTTAATTTACACATATACAATTACATATATATCTTTTTTGCATACCCATTTCACAGTCATCTATACTGGCAAGATTATTGAAGCAACCAAGCTTTAGTTTAAGGTAAATGACTCCAAGAAGTCCTATTTTCATGGGCCTTCCATCTGTAATTAGTCAGTGTTTTCTTTATTTGACAGTTTTCAAATCTATTACCCGTATAGAGTTTTTGCTGTCTAGAAAGTACCTGATACTAGGAAGTAGCCTTTAAATTCAGGTATCCTAGAATGAATTTGAAGAAAGAGGGCATGCCTGTTTCTACCCTCATCTCTACTCTCTCTTTTCTTTCTCTGTCACTCCCTCTCCATTTTCTGCTTTCTTTGCCTTTCTCCCTCTTTTTCTCTTTACCTATCACAGCTTTTTCTCTTTACATATCAGGTCATTTTCTAATCTACCTCTTTGAACTGTAATTTTTATTATAATTATTACTATGATTATGTTTTCTTAACATTCCATATTGTAATTCCTCATTGTAAAATTAATTAACTCATAATTATTATTGAAGTCATTAAATTTGATGAATTTCATTAGATTTTTGCTCACCACTAGGTAAGTCTTTAAAAGTATTAGCCAAAGTCTTTTAAATGATCTGTTAGCCTTCTTAGTCTTTGACATTCAAATAAACAAAATCTCATTGTTTCATTTATATTTCTTTTCATAGGTTTATTGAATGTTTTCTTTGCTTTAGTGTTTATATCCTTAATCCATCTTTCTTTTAGGATTGTTTCTACATTTAAAACCTTAGGATTGAGTTGAAGTACTATCCATAAAGATTACATTCATCCATTCATCCTCCCCTTCAAAAACCACTTGCTTTTTTTTCACTTCTACCAAAAAAATTTTCCAATTATACGTAATAGTTTTAGGATACTATACCTGTAGTTGCAAAAAATATAAAGTAGGAATTTTGTAATGTTCATAAAAAGTTTTCTAAAGATATTTGTCTCTTACTAGAATGTAAGAGTTAATTTAGCAGTACATTTATTAGAGTGCTTTGTCATTATATCTTTTTTCTAATAACATGTATTTTCTGCTCAGGAATATGGTATAACTAAAGCTGAAAAACTGGAGATTGCCAAAGGCTACTGTACTCCTCTAGTTAGAAAAATTCGCTCAGACCTCCAGAGGACACAAGATGATGACACTGTAAATAAACTCCACCCTGTGTAAGAGACTGTACTGGTATTTAAATCTATAGGCGTCTGTTTTTTCGTATTTCAAACCTAATGTTCCTGTGAAGAAATCAGGAATGTGTCACTTAGTGCACTGTGGAAATAAGGATTACCTAGGTACTCCAACAGTTGACTTCCCACCAAGGTTCTTGAGGGCTCCCAACTGAGGAAAAACTGAGATGAACAGGGAAAGGGGATATATGTCCTCTTCACATGGGATTGTCAGTGTTTACCCTAGTCAACAGCATAAATATTGGTGAGTTTCTTTAGGGCTATGACCTTTGTCATTGCTATTAGAGAAGCTAAAATGACCCATTTACAGTGAACTTGGTTAGTATTAACTCCTTTTAGATTAGATTAACTAATCTCAGAGGTCCCAATTAGTTCTAGTTAATCTTCATGTTAGAGGAATATCTACTAAGATAACCCCTCCATTGTGGTTGGAAGAGGGAAAGATTCACTTAGTACAGTCTTTCACTTCTAGTAAGATTAAATTTTATTTTTACCAAGTAATTTCAAAACTTAAGTTTTGACTAGATGGCCATGTTCTAACATTGTCTGCTGCTAACTTTAGGTATTCCAGAGGTGTTCTGTCTCCTGAACGTCATGTTCGTACCAGGCTATATTTTACCAGTGAAAGTCATGTACATTCTTTACTATCTATTCTTCGCTATGGTGCCTTATGCAATGTAAGTAGAAAAAGCTATTCCAATCTGCTTAACAAATATGGTTCTTTGAATTTGTAATGAAGTCACTAACACTGGTTTTTACTGTGCATTTTCACTAATTGACCATTTGCCATAATTTTTCCAGGGTCTACTATATACCAAGCACTGTGCTAGATGTTGGAGATAAAGACATGTTCTCTTCCCTTTAGAGAAGTTTAATTTAAGTAAACAATAACATAAAATATTTTAGGTGATGTTATAGGCTGGTGTTAATAAGATAAAGAGAAGCTGATGAATTTGAGTTATTTAGGGATAAGAAAGAACTTGGTGTTGGGTTGGATATTGTACCTCTCATCTACTGTTAGAAATGAATCATACTACACCTTGGCTTAAAACAATCACAGTTACTTGTATCTCTCACAGTTTAAAGGATTGACTGTGATATACTTAGTTTCACTTTGGGTCTCTTATGAGGTTGTGGTTAAGACAGTGGCTGGGGCTTGAATCATCTCAAAGCTTTCCTGTCCTGTATGGTGCTTGATGCTGTATGTTGCCTAGAATTTCAGTTGGGGTTGTTGACCACAGTACCTACATCTGGCCTATTCTTGTGACCTGCTTCCTCAAAACAGGGTAGCTAAGTTATAAGATTGAGTTTCATAATGGAACAAGGTGCAAGTGCAAGATATTTTAATGACCTAACTTATGAAGTCACATGATATCACTTCTACTGAGCTATATTGATTGAGGCAGTCACAGAGTTTCATCCAGGTTCGAGGGATGCGGAAATTCATCTACATTACTACATGAGTAGAGTGTCGCTGTCACATTGTAAGATGAGTACTTGGGAGTAGATACATTGTGGTGGCCATCTTTGGAAAACAGGATCCATCATATGTCTGCTGTCTATACAGTCCATATTTCTCCCATATGCAAAATTCACTTAACCTCTTATCCAGTATTACTCCTCTTATTTTATTATATCATAAATTTGACATCCCAGGTTTCTTCATCTAAGTCAAGTCCAGATGTAGATGGGACTCCTTGGACATAACTCCTTGAATGTTCAAGAGCATTCAACCTTAATTCAGTGACGTATGAACTGAAGAGAAAAATTATCTGTCCTTGAAATGCCCAACATACAGTGGTGGGTTAGACATCACTGCTGTAGGTGAACTTTTCAAAAGAGTTTGAAATAGAAGGGACACTGTAGTCACTAGCCTGTAGCAATTTTGAAATCTGCCTAGGTCTATGTTGCCCATTCTTTAAATGGGACTCTGTCATGCTGCCAGGCAGTAGTTTCCCTTGGCTCATGTCTTCATAATTTGGGTTCTTGATTGCTTCATGGGTCATCCTTCCTTTAAAATAAAAAGTAGCTCTTGTTGGCAGTTGAGTAATTTTCTTCATCCTGCTTCCTGCTCAAAGAAGTTTGGGGTTCCAAAGGTCTGTTTATTTTTAGTTGAAGGTGGTATAATTTAAAAAACAAAACAAAATGGAGTCATTTAGAATATATTGTATTAAACGCATCACACCCAAAGATCTCTTAAGGATAAGCCCTTTTCTACCGTGGGTTCCCTCTGTGGTTACTGAGGGATGACACTCAGCAATACTTATTGCTTAATACTGAGCATCTGAGAGAGCATACTCCTAAGGTCCTGAGGATGTCTTTTGTTTCTTTGGAAGGTCTGTGAAGCACCTCATATCTTTATGAGGTCTTAGCAAGTGTTTTTATGATCACACAATGTTTTCATGGTAGAGTCTTGTGTTTCTTTCTTCCTGAAAGCCACTTTTTAATTACAGTATTGTTTGGTCCCCAAAATGTCTGGAAATGAGAAACAGTTTAATTTTTGGAGTCAGCAAGCTTCTTTATAATTGACAATTTTCCTGTAGCGTATCTCTCTCCTAGTTTATCACAGGCAATGAGAAGAATCTTGGTGACATGTTCAGTACTTTTCCTAGAAATCTCCAGAGCTAGTTCATTAGGTACACTGACTACAGTGTAGTGTTTCTACACTTTATGCCCCTACATAGCAAGAGTCGATTTTCCTGTAGCTTCCAGTAACATTTTTCTTACCTTTGTATAATCCCTTACCAACAACTTCCTCCAGCCTGTTAGGCTTTCACTAACACTCTCCTTGAGACCCCTCCAATGCTCACAGGTAGGGAGGGTGAGAAAGAAAAGAGTCAGGAAATATTTCCGTATCTCTAATGTTGGTAATTCAGCAGATGATCCTACCATTCACTGATGAAAGTAACACTTGAGGGGGGAAGATCGTATCTTAAGAAGGAAAGTAATAAGTTTGGTTTTAGCCAGCTTGAGTATGTTCGCATGTGAGAATAGAGGTTTAAGTTAAAAGTATAGAGTAAGGAAGCCAACACATTAATGACAGCTAAGGTGGTAGCTAGTAGTAAGATTCCCAGGAAGTTTGCATTTGAAATGATAAAATGACATCATAAGTATTGGCAACGGAAGTGATAATGTACAAAGAGACTTAGAGATTTTAATATCTTGTTTCTCAGTACACCCAAACCATAGATTACCCAGAATACAATGTCACTCTATTATATGTCAAAAATGTATTTTCATCCATCTCTAAAATAGCAAAAAATAAGAATTTTCCTTCAAGTTTCTATGTATATATTGCTGAATACATCAGTACACATCTATTGACAAAGTAGTTCTTAAAAGAAAATTCAGTTTTGTTTTACTTTTTTAATAAAGGGCTGTTAGATGTATAATGGAGATTTGTTATGTCTCTTGATTCTTAATTTTATTATTAGCCTTGATGAATAGTTAATATTAAAGTTACCCAAGTTATTTCTATCCTCTGTTTTCATCAAATTTTCTAATTCATATGTTCTTCCCTCTACTTTTGGTTTCTTTTTTGTCCCATTAAGAAATGGCAAAGTGACATCCCTTGCATACATATGTGTATTAGTTGAGCTTTAGTAAGAGAAATCTTTTAAAAAAATGACAGCAAGTCAAGAACTTCCATATTGAGTCATAATGATGGAATTGTTTTGGGGAGGATAACTACATCTCTTATGTGGTTCCTTTTTGGCTCTCTTACACTTATTTAGAAGGTGGAAAAACCATGGACGATGCTTCCACAGAACAGGCCATAGTGAGCAGTGGATGAGTTGGCAACAGATAAGGTTGGGGAGCCAGTGCCTTGGGAATCCTAAGGGAATTGGGAAACCATTTTTAAGCAGGGAAATAAATGGCTTTGGTTGCTGTGTGGACAGCAGATAGGCTGGAGTAGATAAGAAAACAGGAAGCTCTCGCAGTGATCTAAAGAAAGATGATATAATTGGACTGGAGTAGTGGTAGTAGAACTAGAGCTTGTTAAGTATATATTACATTCAGCTGCATTTCTAAAACAAGCTGAACAACTTCATTCTTTGAAAACTCTGCTTCCACAATTTCAAAAAAAAATTATTTTTTTACATTAGTAAGTATATGTAAAGTCTTTAATATCAACATGATGTCTCATTTTCTAACTTAAAAAATTTATTTGAACTGTAACTCATTGCAACTCATGTTATCTTTATAAGGCCCTGTAACTAATATAATAAAACCTTGTTCAGTCTCTCCCAGTTGAATTTTTTGATTTTTCAGTGTGAACAGGGTAAAATCTAGCTCTCCACAATAGGTTATTTTTAAAGGTGTTTGTTAAGGAAACAAGATTATAAGTAAGATTTCAGAGAATATATTTAATAAGCCTTATTTTAAAAAAAAAAGCTTTTTATGGATTCTTGCATGTTAATTGTGTTTAGGAAGATGCTACTAAATATTATTTAATTTCATATGTTCATTAGAACAGACCTAGCAACACCTGTTTGACAGCACTGAATTTGATATTAGATGGTGTTCTTATAAATAATGTAGGATCACGAAGTCTAATACATCTTTTTACCTATTGAAATTTTTTGATATTTAAATCCATTATTTATAGTAATTCACATTTAGTGAAACTCAAATGCTATGCTAATATTATTTTAAGAAAACATGTACATACATCTTAGCACCTATCCCTCCTCCAAATACATAGGCAGACGGACACACACAAACACACACAGATGCAGTTTTTTCTCTGCAGTATTGCTTAGGTTAGGAGTAGCTACTTTGATGGCTTGGCATTAGAGCACTCAGAGGTGTGGCTAGCCATTTATTAAAATGATGCTAAGCACACACTGAAGAATACAAATTATATGATGTATATTTACTCTTCCAGAAACTTCAAAAGGGGAATGCATTCTCAGAGATGGATAATGTCTAAATGTGAAAACGTGCTGTTTTGGGTTTGTTTTTTTTAAATAAGTAATCAACATGTGTGTTAGATTTCATTTTATAAAGTAACACACATTTTGTACTGGAGTCCAAAATATCATATACTCTTACCGTATGTTCCCAAAAAAATGTTGTGTTCATTTATTTCCAAAGTTTATGACCTATGAAATGAAGAAAAGTTATCTGTGATGTAGACTCTGTTGACCATTGACTGTAGACTTTGAGTAGTTTTTCCTTTTCAGATAGAAATTTCCACTTTGAATGCTTCTAGTACATGTTCTGTAGGATCCCTTTCAGTTCTGATGGAAATGATTTATGTTTAAAGACCAATGGTCATCTATACATGAAGGAGATGGTAAGATTGATAGAACCTACATATGCCACATCCTGCTGATTTAGATACCACTGCAGAATAATGAGGCATATTTACTGTATAATGTACATTGACTTATGAGAGTGGGAGTAGCTCTACTCTTAGAGGATAGTATTCAGTTTATAAAGCATGATTCCACAATAGAGACTTTGGGACTTCAGGTTAACTAACTGTCTCTTACTCTCAGAATTTAATGACAGGTTTGTATTTCAAGAGATTTCTATATTTACTTTCTAAAAGCTATTCAAAAAGATACCATTAGACTTTCTAATACTGCTGGTAAAAGATTTTTAAGATAATTTACCTAAACATGAGTAATTTACCAAGACTTACATATAATTGAGTTATTTTGACAGGTTGAACATGTATGTATTTACCTTATTTGTGTGGTGTCACTCAGGATTAAACAAACTACCATAATGAAAATAAAGTGACTTTCAGGTAAAGCGATATGAGAAAATGCTTACCATATACCTTTTGTTTAGGAATCAAAGGATGAACAGTGGAAACGAGCTATGGATTACTTAAATGTTGTCAATGAACTCAATTACATGACTCAGATTGTGATCATGCTTTATGAGGATCCTAATAAGGTAACGAGAGTTCTTGATTTGTGTGTTTTACCAGGGTAATTAAATAGCCTGTAGCTTTTCATTTTGGAAATATTCTATATTTTTTAGGATCTCTCCTCAGAGGAACGTTTTCATGTTGAATTACATTTTAGTCCAGGAGCTAAAGGATGCGAAGAAGACAAAAATTTACCATCTGGCTATGGCTATAGACCAGCTTCAAGAGAGGTAATAAAGATGCAACTCTCATTTTCTAGATTTTCATAAGGTTCCTTTAAGAATTTCCTATTAATGTCCTTCAATTCTTGTCCCAACTACTAAGTAGCAAGATAATATCATTTCTTTATGTATGATTTGGGACAACTTTTTTTTTTTTTTTTTTTTTTTTATTTAAAGAGAGAAGGCAAGAAAGCATGAGTAAGCAGGCTGGCAGAGGGAGAAGCAGGCTCCCCACTGAGCAGGGAGCCCAACATGGGGTCAATAGCAGGACCCTGGAATCATGACCTGAGCCAAAGGCAGATGCTTAAATGACTGAGCCATCCAGGCACCCTGAGCAGACAATATGCCTAAGCATGCTAAAATTTTTTTATTTTATTTAGATTTTTTCTATTTTTCAGGCCAGTATTTAGAATGCTTAACTATAGTTTTAGTTCTGGTTTTGGTTGTTGTATTACTTGAGGACTAGTGCGTGGTAAACACTGTGCTAAACACTTGGCAGAAATTATTGTATTTTAATCCTCATAATAACCTTATGAAGTTAAATACATAACTCAATTTAAAACTTTTTACTGTTATAATTCATATTGATGGATCATAGATGTATAGCTTAATGATGTATTACAGAATGAACACAATTACAAAACAGCCAGCTAGGTTATAGATAGAATAATATCATCATTCCAAAACACCCAGATTGCCCCTCCTATCACAACCTCTGTCTTCTCCCCAAAGATACCTACTATTGTGACCTTTAGCACCATATTTTATTTTTTATTTTATTTTATTTTATTTTATTTTATTTTATTTTATTTTATTTTATTATTTTATTTTATTATTTTATTTTATTTTATTTTATTTTATTTTATTTTATTTTATTTTATTTATTTTATTTTATTTAAGATTTTATTTATTTATTCATGAGAAACACAGAGAGAGGCAGAGACACAAGCAGAGAGAGAAGCAGGCTCCTCACAGGAACCCGATGTGGAACTCGATCCCAGAACTCCAGGATCACGCCCTAAGCCGAAGGCAGATGCTCAACCGCTGAGCCACCCAGGCTATCCTAGTACCATATTTTAATTATGCCTATTGTTTGAACTTTTTATAAATGAAATCACAAAATACATGCTTTTGGGGGGATGTGGGGTGGGTTTAGCTTCTTTCTTTTATTATGTTTATGAGATTTATCCAGTCTGTTCTTCACTTTTGTTGTCATGTAGGATTACATGGCAACAACAAATATAAATAAATATAGTGCAGTGTGCTCATCTTTTTCACTCTAATCATTTATTTCCAGTTCAAGCTATGAAGATGAGTGCTTTTATGAACATTTTTGTAAAAGTCTTTTGGTGAACGTGTATACACATTTCTTTTGGATATACATTAGAAAGTAAAATTACTAGGTCATAGAGTATGCATATGTTCAAGTTTAGAAAATACAATCAAATAGTTTTCTAATGATACAGCCATATCTTTGTCAGCACTTGGTATGATCACTATGGGGCTATTTTGAGGGATTTTGTTGTAGTTTTAAATTTACATTATCCTCATGACCAGTAAGGATTAGCAATTTCCATGTTTATTGGCCATGTGGATGTGCTTTTTTATGAAGTGCTCCTGGCTTGGACCAATATGGTGTTGAGTAGAAGTGTTGACACTAAACACTTAATTCTCAGGGCACCTGGGTGGCTCAGTCAGTTAAGCATCCGATTGTTGATTTGGTCTCAGGTCATGATCTCAGTGTCATGAAATCCATCCTAAGTTTGTCTCTGGGCTGGGTGTGAAGGCTACTCTCTGACCTTCTCTGTCCCCTCCAAAAAAAAGTAAATACTTCTTCATTCTCAAACTAAAGCAAAATATTCCAAAGAGAACTTTTTGGGGGATTTCGGTTGAGATTACATAAATTTTGCAGATCAGTTTTGAGGGAAATAACACTTAGCAATAGTAGATCCATTATTCTGAGGACTCAATTTATCTCTGAATTTATTTAGCTTTTTTGTATCTTTTTGATAAAATTAAGGGTTTGTATGTCTTGTATCTTTATCACATTAATTCCTAGTTCTTTATGTTTTTATGCTATCATAAAGGATTTATTTAAATTTCATTTTCTATGGCTCAGTGATCGGGCGCCTGCTTTCGACTCAGATCATGATCCCGGGATCCAGGATTGAGTCCCACAGTCAGGCTCCCTGCAGGGAGCCTGCTTCTCCCTCTGGCTATGTCTCTGCCTCTCTCTCTCTCTCTCTCAGTCTATGTCTCGCATGAATAAATAAATCTTTAAAAAAAATATGAATTTCATTTTGTTTCTTATTGTATTGAATTTTAACTCATTTTTGTGTGAAGATTTTATAACTAATGACCTTACTAACATGCTGTTACTCATTCTAGTAATTTATCCATAGAGTCATTTGGATTTTCTGCAGATATGATCATACCTATGAATGATGACAAATGGTATTGAGTAGAATTAGTAATGGTGGGTTCAGTAATATTTCAATGATTCATTAACTGTGATGATTCTGTCAAGATTTTAGATATCCTTTAACCAGTTAAAGAAGGTCCTCTTTATTTCCTATACTCCTTATTTTGATGCGTGTTTTTCTGTACTTCTGCTTGACTTCTTTTGGCTGATGTTATATTTGTGAGATTCGTTGATGTAATTGTACTTACTTTTAGCCTATTCATTGTTATTGCTTTAAAATATATGTTTTAATGTATGACTATACCCCAATTTACCCATTCTATTATAGATAAATATTTGATATAACTTTTTCAAATTTGTTTTTTTATCTCGGACTCTATCCTATTTGTCTTGGTACAAACCCAGTAAATATTTAGTAAGTCATCATAAGATTATTTGTGTATGTAGTCATCACATGTGTTGGGAATATTTGGAATAGAATTTAAATATTCTGAAATTTATAAATTAAAATGGTGGGGTTTTTTATTTTTTTACCTTTTATTTATTTATTCATAGACACACAGAGAGAGAGGCAGAGACACAGGCAGAGGGGGAAGCAGGCCCCATGCAGGGACCCCGATGTGAGACTGGATCCCAGGTCTCCAGGATCACACCCCAGGCTGCAGGCGGTGCCAAACCGCTGCGCCACCGGGGCTGCCCTAAAATGGTGTTTTACTTTGTGCTCATGCCAATGACATTGCTGTATAAAAAAGCTCATCTCTGTTTTTTATTAGTGTCCTTTATTATTATTTCTTATTTATGTTGGCATTTGATGAAATATAATTAAGCATTTGGTTTTATATTCCTTGTTTTTGTCACTGTTTAGTTTTTAGTGTATTTCTTAAAGTCAGGAACTCTGTCATCTGTTTTATGGTACCCATATAATACTAGGCTATTGTAAAAATTCAATTAATATTGATTCATTTGAATCAGCAAACTTGTACATGTGCTTCAACTGACTTCCCCAATTGGTGATTAAATTTATCATAAGAAACTCTTGCTTTACCTGAATTTTAAATGTTGTATTCTTTGCCCACAGAATGAAGGCAGGAGATCTTTTAAAATTGATAATGATGATGAACCACATACTTCTAAAAAAGATGAGACTGATCGTGCTGTGATACTGTTCAAACCTATGGTATCAGAGCCAATTCATATACACAGGAAGTCTCCACTTCCAAGATCTAGGAAGATGGCTACAAATGAAGTAAGTGTATGTGTCAGAGCATGTTTTTCATAAAATAAACTAACTATATTTTAATAAAACAGAAAAGAAAATACAGCTTTAATTATGGAGTGTGGAAACCTAAGAGATTTTTAATTGTCAACTTTGCCTCTTTTTCTAATAAATATTTTTAAAATATAGAGGCTGTTAAAAAAGGATTAAGAATCTGGAGCTTTATGTATAGTTTTCATAACAAAGTTCAATAGACAGAGTAAAACAAGACCTTTGAAAACTGATCTGTTTTTCTGTCCTGTCACTTTAGGTTATTCTAATAAGGAACTTTTTTAAAAGTCTGATTTAATAGGCAGAGAATAATATTTACCTGAAAGTTGAGAGGAACTGCCGGAAATGCTTCAACAACTGATTCCAATGATACTGTAGATTAAGATGAAACTCTTAAGTTTTTAGCCTGATTGAAAAATCAGTATAAGAATTTGAAAATTCAGTTGAAAATTTGCTTTTGTATTAAGATCTACAATTAAGGAAGGCTAATTCTTATGTTCTCTAGTAGAATAACATGTAAATAACTACCAAAATAAGATTTAACAGGAAAGCTGAACAGTTGGAATGTAGCTTGTTAAGTAAATCTTTAACACCAGTATACATTTTTATAATTTAAATGCCTTTATTTTAAGTTATCTATATTCTCTATAGGATGATTCTCCCAGCTTATAAAAATGTTTTCTAAATTCTCAAGTTAATGTATAGAGCAAGATTTTAAGATGGAAACAGCCCTCAATTTTTAAGTTAGAAAAATATTTTTGTTGATAATTAAATATGCTGAGTTGTAATAATTAAGTATAACATTTATCTAGCATTTGGTGAGTTAGAACATAAACAACAACAGAAGAATTATGCTCATTTCTGTAGCCCCAAATTATATAAACAAAAGTGCTTTATGACTCTCAAATTTCAAATATATATGTGAGCCAATTTAACAATTATGTAGGAAAAACACTCATCAATAAATAGATTGTGGTAATTTTATAATGGAGAATTACTGGTTAGGGTTTCTGTGATTTGTGATATTTTAAGTAAATCATAAAAGAGGATGACTAATAACTAGAATTTGGATCTATGTTTTAGTATAGCTTAATTAAAAAATGAGAAACCTGGGGTTATGTTCAGGTATCTTTAATTTCAGAAATTTGGGAAATGACATTAATATAACTTAAACTACCATCATGTGAGGGCAGTGATTTTGATGTTGTTGAACAAAGCAATCTGTAAATTAATCAGATTGTTCGAAATTTCACCATTAAACCTTCTCAAAGCACACTGATACAGCCAACTGTGTTGTGAGTCTTCATTTTGCAGCACATTTGTATTTGTAAAATCTTCAACAAAATCACTGCCCTTTGTTAATTTTTAAGACACAGAACACATTTATAAACCTTTTTCTCATAAATACTTAAATAGTTGCTTTCAAGAGATTATTTCTATGCCATGCTAAACTTTTACTTCCATAAGGTAAATTATTCAAGTAAAACCTTGAAGACTTTTTCCAGCGTCCACCATCTCCATGGATATCAGAAGTTTGTACTTCCAAAAGACACACAGAGAAAAAGACTATTCTCTTCATTTTGTGCAAGTAGATTTTACTCTGTCCTCACTGTCTGAAACCTGAACATGCAAACATGTAACTGATGATGTTTGCTGCATGTTTTGCTTACTGAACTCTATAAATAATTATTGGAGGGGGTAGACAAATAAATAGCTTGAAAGTGGAAGCAAGCGCAATTTGAATCCATCTTATCTCTCTTTTAATGTCTGGCAGACAGGTTGTCTTCTACATCATATAATTTCTTTAACCCTTTGCACGGTTCTTTAGTGCTTTGGGTTGAAAGGTTACTGAGTTATAGCGTAGAACATCTTGAATATTTAAAATTAAGCATAATGCTTTAATATTCTAAAAGTTGCTAAAACAGATAATTGTTAAATCTTTCCATATTTAAGGGAGAAGGGACAACTATTAAGCAGTATCAATATTTTGTATATTTAAGATAAGGTAATTCTTGTAATTGTTATCACATACAATTAGATTTATAAGTCATTCCTGTCAGTTTCTCAAATATTTGAAATATTTGGCTCCCAATTACTGTTTAATAGTTTCTTAAAAATTGGTAAACAAATGCAAACAAACTGTATTTTTTTTTCTTTCTGATCATTTGGCTCTGTTGTATCTAACTTTGCATGCTCTGCTTTTTTTTTTTTTTTTTTTTTTTTTGCCCCCTTTCTCACTTCCAGGAAGAGAGCCCCCTGAGTGTGTCTAGCCCAGAGGGTACTGGTACCTGGCTGCATTATACCAGTGGTGTGGGTACTGGGCGTCGAAGACGCAGATCAGGGGAACAAATCACTTCTTCCCCTGTCTCCCCCAAATCATTGGCTTTCACATCCAGTATTTTTGGCTCATGGCAACAGGTTTTTAAACTTTACTTCATTAAACATTTTCCTACCCGCATTCAGAGCAACAAACAGCTGTCTTTGAGGACATCTAATCCCTTATATTTAACATCAGAGTAAATCCTTCTGTATTTTAATTTTTACATCATTGAATAATGTTTGTGATACCGGACAATATTCAAGAGGAAAAAAAACCTCTTATAGTGCATGTGTTTAGGATTTTTACTGGGAGGGTTTTAAATATCCAGGATTTAAAAATTAAATCAATAAATTTTACACTCCTGGAACTTTAGCGTGTTAATAAAAAACTTTAAAAAGGAAAGAAATCTTTTTTGACATAGTTGTCCTTTAAAACATTCAGAAACAAGATTACCTAATTTAATGGTAAGAAAATTTAATAGCCTTTTTGCCCATAATTGAAAAATTAGATTCCATTTGGAATTTGCTGAGAATATGAACATTTTTTACAGTATCAAAATTTATGTGGTCCTGTGTTAATTAGCAGGGTACATCTAATACTAATTGTTCTCTCCCTCACTATTCCATTATCTGGAAGTATCTAATTTAAGGATACATTCAGTTTGGTGTTTTTTTGAGTTGTATATTTTAACGCTCTCTTTATAAGAGAATGCAATATATAGGTGCCCATCAGCAATATGGGCCAAAATAAAAGGACTTCAGAAGGACTTTCTGTGATGACATTTGGAAATTTAAAATACTAGGGGTTTTTTTTTGGTTTTTCTGTCTTAACAATGGAAGGTCTGCTGTTATACATGACTTTTCCAAGAATTTCAGCAATTTCCTTTTGGAAATATAATGCATTTGATTATAGGAAAAGGGATTATGGTATCCATTAAGGCTGTGAATATTTAAAGGTTACTCTGATAAAGCCCGTGCATGGATCAGTAATTGTATGGTGACCTCAACAGTCTCTGTCTGTCTTTTCTTTTGTTTGTGATTGTTTTTCCCCCCTTCAAATACAGGAGCTGTTTAAGAGTGGGCATTTGGCTTCTTTTAAGAGTGAAATTATATCAATCTATTAATTGTTTCTTTTCATCTGTCTTGTTTCATACGTGATATTTCATTCTGAATGCCTGCTTCGCACCACTTCATTGCAAGGACTTCATATGAAATGGACTCCCTTCAGAAGGGGATCTTGCATGATCTTTCATGTTTTATGTATTTCTACTAATATTTATCATACAGCTTATTAACCTTTGTCTGTCTGGAACAGGCTGCAAATGAAGTATGGACTTTTGAATTGATTTTACTGTTTTACCTCATTTATTTTACTTTCCTTGCACAGGTTGTATCTGAAAATGCTAATTATTTGAGAACACCAAGAACTCTTGTGGAACAGAAGCAGAACCCTACTGTAGGTATGTGGTCTAAAAGAAATTCTATTCCAAACCTTCTTCAACTTGCTATTTTGCACACATGTAAAACTCTTCAGTGATGAAAGCATGACCAAATGCTATGCTTTAGTTTTTATTTAACCTGTATTAATTTAAAAATGTGTTGTACAACTCAAAGTATACAGTAAGGTTTCAATAGAATGAACAAGAAACAGCATTTAATTTGATTTATAACTGTTTTGAATGTCTGCAGTGTAAGCTACTTAGTCCAGTTACCAATGCTAGTTTTTGTATTCTATACATTAAAATCCCAAAATATTTTAATGAGGAAGGAAATTTCATTTTTCCTGGCTGATAAAATTGTAAATATGCCATTGCATACAAAAAAGAACCTTCTGCTAAAAAGAAAAAGAAAAAAAAAAAAAAGAACCTTCTTCTTTCCTGATAAAAAAAGTGGGGAGTGTTTTAAGCCCTTTCTTGGTGTGTTAATTTTCCTTTTGATTATCTCCTAAGGAAAACCAAAGCAAAACTAATGCATAGGGGCAGTTGTTACTCATTACTGACCTGTAGAACATAATTGGTTCTTTGCAAATAGTATTGCAAAGCAACACTGAAACTTATCAGTTTTAAGCTCATTGTTGATAAACTATATGGAGTAAGTGGCATAGTATTTTCTCTATAAATAGTTGTCTAAATAGTTTTAATAAAAGCATAAATAAGTTTCAACTATATACTTTGATCTACATACTAAGTATATGAACTATTTGTTGATGCCTATTAAAGATCTTCCTTAATTATATATAGTTTATGTTGACAGCTTTTAATATTCCCACATTATCTTACTTTATGTATCATAACATATTTGATAGAAATTTATTTAATCTTTACCAAGTGGTAAAAGTTTTGCTTGGGTGTAAATACTTTTCCTACAAATTAAGCGTCAGTTTATACTGGCTGTGTTTTATTTGTTAATAATGTGTTTCATGGGGTCTTATTAATTAAGATCTGAAGACATTTAAGTATTAGAAATTTAAGGTGTTTAGGCCTGGATGACCTACAAGGAATTGTTCTCACATGGTCTTCTCACAAATTAGTAAGCTTTAATTTGCTTCATTTTGTAACATGCATTAATGATTTTTAACTCAGGGGTATCAGAAAAGATTCTTCATTTACAGACACACATTAAAAAATATTGCTCTATTATGGCTACATTTGTGCTAGGAATGTTTTTTTATATGAACTGTTCATGCAAACTGACAGTATCCCTTATCAACCTAAATTAATTTCTGTATTAGTATTTTAATGCTTTTAATATATGTATGTCTAATTATGGTGTAGACATATTATTTTCTCTAAAGGCAACATTTTACCCAGTGTTAAATACCCTCATTTGTACATATGATAAGTGGTGGTAGTGATTATATTAAAGTCTACATTACAAATGAATTGTGAGTCTGTTCAAGGCACTGCCAGCTAAGTGTGGTAAGAGCCATGTTATTGCATGCTGCATGAATTCCCAATGTGAATGGAAGAACACCCGTTGTGTATGTATTTTCTCTAACTCCCATCAGGGTCTCACTGTGCGGGCCTGTTTAGCACCTCGGTGCTCGGGGGTTCTTCAAGCGCACCTAACCTACAGGATTATGCTCGTACTCATCGTAAAAAGCTGACTTCTTCTGGCTGCATAGATGGTATGTGCACACATGCACACACAGATTCATATCCACACTCCTGCACACACCCATGAGCATACGGTACTTCTCAAAGGCAAGCCTAAGTCCACTGATTCAACTGGAATTGTAGCACCCTTTGGTGACACCCAGCTCCTAAATGACAATCACTGCTCTCTTACCTATGGCTTGGATCCATGTTTCATCAGAGTTAATTGTAGTTAGACATACAGTACTCATTCAATGAACAGTTTGTCGAAATGTGACAGTTAGAACTGCATCAGGTGTACTGGTCTTTTAGACGGTCAGTAAGCCATACTATGAAGAATAAATCTTTGATCTTTTAAACATTTGTTCATTGTTATCCCTCATTTTACTTAGCGATAGTGATCTAAACGAAATAAAGTGAACAGAATATTTGTAAGTAGAAGACAATCTTCTGGTAATATTTTTATAGAAATAAACATAGGATGAGAATATTTTAGAATCCCTAGTTGGAGAGCCTCTCACTGTTAATATACCTTAAGGGTATATATTCAAATTGTCTTTTGAGGCTCATGGAAACCTGTGCCTTCTGTTAGCCCCTTCTGGATTAGATGTATTTAAAACTTTTTCTCATATATCCACAAATTTACTTAAGTCAGTAAAACATGGATTTACCAGAATTGCTGGCTCATCCTGCTTTTCTTTCTTTTGTATATTTCATTAAACACTTTGCCTCTATCATCAAGCCATTTTACTTTTAACCAGTACCCTCTTTCATTCCCTTCTGCATGTCACCTAATTCTAACCTCCTTATATATTTGTTTTTTCCCTCTTTTTTTAAGTGTCCTTCTTTTGGTAGCTGTTACGAATTTCAGGTACCTGTTTTTCTCTTTCTCAGACGCCACACGCGGTTCTGCTGTTAAAAGGTTTTCTATCTCATTTGCTCGACACCCAACCAATGGTACGTTTTGCTTTTATTTTAAAAGATACTCCCCTGCTTCATCCTTTTTTATTTTTCTTTTATTTCAAACTGTGGGGTATACAGTATCATTCATTTCTCCATTCTTAAATTTCAGTTGGCATATAATTCCAACTTATTCATCCAAAGTATTGATACTGTCTAGCTCCCTTTTTCAGTTGTAATTTACACAATCATTTAACATCACTCATCAAAGTTTTAAATGATCACAATGATGAGTATTAATATTAAATTAGCACCTAAAAATCCCTTCTAATTTCTCAAGTGATCAGTCTACACAAATTTTAAAAATACAACAATTAGTATTGTTTTCTTTTTAATTCTTAATCATTTTAATGTTTTTTCTTCCTAATTTGTTTTCTGATCACATGGTTGTTTTATTGAGTTACTTAATAAAAATACACAGCCACACTTGTCAAATAACCAAAAGAGAGGTGTCTTTGAAAAGTTCTTGGGAACCAGGAGATGCAGATTTCACTGTGTAATATCATTTATCTGTGGCTCTTTGTCTAAAGCAAAACTCAATTTGGTCTGGAGCACTCCAATAACTTCATCTAGCATTCACTTTGTTCTCATATAGCAATATGGTTTGCTGTTGTCAAGCAACCGATTTTTTTTTTTGGTACCGCTTTTTGTTAAAATTTGGAGAACTCACAATAGGAAGACGACTAAGCTAAAAATCTAGAAAGCTAGTTCAATTCAATTTCTGAGGCTGAACAGTGAAGTGTTTCATGGCCATTGTTTATAAACTGAATCGTTACACTATTACAGCTTTCTTACACAGAACTTGTTCTTCTTGGACAAGAGGGAGTATTTACAGATCATTTTTAAATAATTGAGGATCAAAGAATTTGAAAGAAAACATACAGATTTCTGCTTTTATTTGGAATGAAGATAACTTTTATCCCTGGATTTCTTTTTAACTACAAATAAATCTTTCAAAAACTCAAGTCAAGTCTTTGAAAAACTTATATGAAACTAAAGGATTAAACACAGTTTATAGTCATTGTCCTCCTTTCTGGATCCTTTAACAGTACACTTAAATAACAGTGCACTAAATATTTCCTGGAGGTGAAGTAAGAAGATCTTATCCTCAACAAGAGAAAATTTAGCCCTTAAAGCCTGATGTGCTTTCCCTCCTTTGTAGCTCTTTAAATGCTACTTTCTGAAGAAAAAGATCCTTATTTGATACAGCTGCAGCTTCTAAAGAACCCACATGCATAAGAACCTCTTAGAAGAAAAACCAAAGTCACAAGAAAAACAGAAGCCACAAAATTCTAAGAAGAGACATTGCAGGTTTAAGACTGACTATAGTTTTTGTGTGGAATGCTTTTGTATTTATAGCCAGTATTGCAAATTTTATATAGGAGAAATCTGTGTTTACTGAAGCTTTAAAAAAAAATGGTTAAATTTAACAGAAAATAGAGTAACTTTATATTCCTTTGGCTAAGACTTTTTTTTTAAATGTGGGTTTTCCACCCGTGTGACTTAATGCATGTAAAATGCATTCCTTTCAACTCTAGAAATGTTTCTTTTGAGTTTTCAAGATTTTTTTCTCTTTTATTCTGTGTTGTCTTATCTGTCCTATGAATTGTCATTTGACTCTTTCACTTTTTATTTCCCCTAACTTTTATGTTATTTCCATCTTAATACATATCATGGACTTACCCCTCCCTTCATCTTTAGTTCAAGGAACATGGTGAAACAAGTATCTTCTGACAGTGCTTTACCTTATTTTCTGGGCCTCTGTGCAGAACACCTACACCTCTATAGGTGCTGGTCCGTTTCCTCTGTGGAATGTCTAGGCTCCAGTGGTATGTTTTTATAGCTTCTAAACATGACAGCAGGGTGGCTTTTTAAATTGCTGCGCTAACCCTTTCATTGTGGATTAATTACAAAGTTTACTAAAGATAAATGGGGGAACAATGTAGTCCAGAAGAACTTGATTCTGTTGTTATTTGTCTGTTAAAATATCTAACAGGCAAATGCAAGGAAATAGTTGTCACAAAACACTTGCAAGCATTCTGAGGAGAGGATAAAAAAAAAAAATCACATTGTTAAGTTTAGTGTAATGCAAAGAAAGGGTTTGCGTGTATTTGCATGAATCTTGTACTTTAAAAAAATGTAATACTTGTGCAAGCCTAATTTTTTTAATGCTTATTTTAGGTGCTTTAGCTGCTGTTATGGTATATAGTTTCTGTTTTGTTTTGTTTTTGAGTATATGTAATGTTCCGTCATGCTTTGGTTTGCACCTGAAAATCAAACATACTGGTTTTATAAACTTTTTTGTTATATTCATAGGAAGATTAGGTTCTCTCTTAACCATAGTTTCCCTACTTCAGTCAATACTTAGGCAGTTCTCAGGTCACTATTTCCTCCCCAAATTTAGTAAATACCAGTCACTGTTAAAATGAGCACGTGCGTATTGAAGCAGAGGGTTTACAGTCTATTTGAGTTTGATTAATTTTTACTTTTTATTTAATAATACTAGCCTTTATATAAAATCTTAAGTATTAAAAATATTTCCTTTGGAGGAAAATTAGTTTGAATTTTGGAAAGAATAGATACAGAAGGACTTGTTATTTTAGTTGTTTATGAAAGCAATTTTAAAAGCCATTCAGTTGAATAAAGTTTAAATAAATAGGCAATTTTTATAAAAAGCAAATAACCAATATCCTATTTGTTTAAAGAAACTGTATATTTAAGGGTTTTTGTTTCACTGATGGTATTAATATATATGTGCATGGTTTGTTTCATGAAATTTTTGTATTTCTGTGCCATTGTTGAATGCAAATTTGTCTGTATTTTGTATTGCTTTTTACTTGGCCTGACTTTATTCAGCTAGCAATTTCAACAATAGAATTATTGAGTTAATTCAATAAAGGTAGGTAAAATGTGTTTTGAAATTTGATTTTCAGCATAATTGAATGAATGTTGTTTTCAGGTCACACTAAGGGAGTTATTGTTGGCCTTGGTATGATTAGAAAAGCTATTTTAAATCACTACTTCACAAGTAATTACAACATAATTATTCTTCAACAAGAAGTTAATTTTAGCATCCTGGCATCAGGGACACATCATGGCATCAACTTAATTCACCTGTCAAGTAGACCTGATTTTTTTTAAAGTAAAAACTGAAACAATATAATGTTTTCTGTTTTTCCCCCAGGGTTTTTCTTTAAGTATCATTCTTAGGTTTTACCAAAATATAGTATAAAATTGTGTGCATGCTGTACTATGTGATTACATTTAAAATGAAATCTTTGTCACATCCTGTTCCAACCCCATATCGCATAGCATCTGGTGTCATGACTTCAGAGATCTCATGTGTTTGCATGTAATAGATTGGAAAGACCTAACCCATACAGTTCTAAGCAATGGTCTTCTTTCTTCTTAGTTAATGATTTTTTTTTTAAATATCCAAATTTTTTTCATTTCTTTTTTTCAGGCTTTGAATTGTATTCCATGGTGCCATCTATTTGTCCTCTAGAGACTCTTCACAATGCCCTGTCTTTAAAGCAGGTGGATGAATTTCTTGCTTCCATTGCTTCTCCATCAAGTGAAGTTCCACGGAAGAGCCCTGAAATCTGTAGGATTATTATTTTATTATTTTTATTATTATTATTATTATTATTGTTGTTATTTTGTGGCAGTAGATATTATCTGAACATAAGAAGAATTATGACAACAAACTCAAGTAGTGGTAATGAATAGAATTTTAGGACAGAAGGAGGTATAAAGGAGCATTACTTGCAGTGTGCCACATTTCTTGACTCCTCCTCAAAATCTTTTTCCTTCCCAAAAGGAAAAAGAAAAATCTAAGACCCAACGATAGAAGTCAACAATATAGAGTCATGGCCTTTTTTTCACATTCTTATCATGTGTCATTTTATAATAAACTTCTTAAAAATTACAAAATATCATTCATCGGTAACCCACACATGCACACATGCCCATCCCCACACCTTTGGGTGTTGAATAAATGAATAAGATGAAGCCCTTGACTAAAAACTAAAGAGAGCAAATTAGGACAAAAGGGTTTTCAAGTTCTTTAGAAAATATTCTGAAAAGGTTTATTCATTGTGTGAAGAAAAGAGATTCATGGCTCAGTAAGTTTTAGAAACCGTGTATCATATCCCACCTCCCTTTTGAGAGAGTTGCATTAGTGTAGAAACAGCTAAGGTTTCTCTGCAAGGAAAGCTGCAAACCCAGATTTTCCAAAACTTCCCTTTTGAGAAAACACGTTTTTGGTGACACGTTTAAACATTCGTTTGTGCTGTGGTGAGGAACATCATTTTGGGAAACCTTTAGGGCTACCGTTTTGGGGTATGAGAAGTCCAGTGGCTACTGTCATTCTCAGCTCTTTTGGATCCTTCAGCACATTGGATTTTCCAGTTTAGGAAGCATCAGGTTGGGGCGAGCATGCTCTGCTCTGTTAAGAATCGTGCTGGGACTAATCATATCTTTGGAAAGTCAAAAACTGTCAGTGTATACTGATCTCCTTTTCATAAAGTACATTCTGCAAATCTGTTTCTCTGAAGAATGAAAGCCAAGGTCTTAGAATGAAAGCCAAGGTCTTGGAAAGAAAGCCACTTCCATGCCTTGCTGTTATCCTCCTTTTTTGGGCTGCCACATTGTATTATTCTATTATACAGTGTTCTGTTCACATTGTATGCTGTCTGAATGGTACCCCCTGCATTTCTGCAGTCTTGTAGCCTTCCCTTTTCTCCTACTTGTGATAGCAGAGGTCAACATTGAATCCTTAATGGTAATGGAGAGATATCTAGGCATTCTAAAATACTTTTAGGAATGGTTTTATGAAGTAGGTTTTCATTTCAAATTTGCATATGAATATCTGATTCTGAGAACCGATAATAACCAGATGAAATAACTTCTCTGAGCAGTATGAAGTCAAAGTCAGGAAAACGAAGCATGTTCGGCTCCCTTTCTTTGTTAGCTGATAGGATAGATAGTGCTTCTCCCCAGCATGCAATAGGGAACCTGAATGCATTCTCATTTACCCTTTACCCCCTTTATACTTGATGTTTCACTGCTTCCCTGGGGCAAAGATTTATAATCTTAAAAAAAGAGATCAAAGAAAGATTCTATTAAATTAGAACTTAGGATAGATATCAATGCCATTTAGACTCTAGAAGATTTTCAGTGAATGACTTAAGGGAAATAGCAGTAATAACATCTGTTTCTTTTGGAAAGAAAATTGTGAAATATTTACAAAAAGATCATCTCTGAAGGTATATTATGTGGTTCCATTACATTATGTTGGCTTTATTTCTGTGGTTAGTGAATCCAGTTCATCAGAGCGTATTATTGAAGTATATTGTTGAATTGAAGGATATTAAATTCCTTTTCCAGTTCAGATTAGTTCTTCTCTATATCATGGATGCAAGTTGTACCCTAAGGCCTCTAGCTCTCTTAAAATTTTATTTCATTACTTACTAAGGGAATTAGATGAGAATATAAATACAGTTAACGCAGCTCGTAGAGTTGGATAAAGCTTAAGTCCATGTAGTTCATTGGTCTTGGGTCTGTATTGCCAGGAGCTTTTGGAAGTTCCATGAGGAAGAGGATGTGGAGTGGTTAGGCCTTATGTCTGTGTGGCTGCTTCAACCAGAGTATCAGTTTTCATCATTTTATTTAAGATTTCATTTGAGAAAAATTTACTGTTGAAAGAAAAAAGCTTAGATACCGTTGAGGAAATCAAGTAGTTAGTGGTCAAGCAAACCCAGGTCTTCTAAAGTGTATGGTTTTTTACTTCTTTTTGAATAGTAAAGAAAATAGATGCCAATTATAATAAAAATTATCTGAGTCCTATATTTTATACTGTAACTGTAGAATTAATAGGTTGTAATCACAGTATTTTTACACTATTTATACTTACTTCCCTGAATTATCAAGGAATTAGCATTATAATATAAACTGTATTGATTTTGTACTGTTTATAACAAAGAAGCTGACATTGTTAATGCTCTGTCATTCAGAAAGGCTTTTTCCTCAGGAAAAAATCAATTTTGTGGTAACTAGTAGTAACTTACAATGGGAGACTAACCATATCAGTTGGGGGGAAAGGTGTGGAAATGCTAATTGGACAAGTTAGAGATAGAAGTTAACAAGATAAAATATGCTAGCAGGAAGGAGCTTAGTAGTGGTATAGTGTTTTACGTGGTACTTTACGGATTTTTTTTCATCGCTTGCATATTGTATCATTAATGACTACTTGGAGCTTCTGCCAATGGGATTTATATTCATTCAGTGTAGATAAATACCAACCATCTAAGGCACATTTGCTATAATTGGCCCACATATTTATTTTTTAGAGACATGCTGTTTATTGCTATCAGATCCTCCCCCAAAATTGCAAAAGTAGGCAAATGTGTTTTAGCTAATTTTTTTTAAAGATTTTATTTATTTATTAATGAGAGACACAGAAAGAAAGGCAGAGACACAGGCAGAGGGAGAAGCAGGCTCCATGCAGGGAGTCCAATGGGGGACTCAATCCCGGGACTCCAGGATCACGCCCTGAGCCGAAGACAGGTGCACTCAACTGCTGAACCACCCAGGCATCCTAGCAAATGTGTTTTTTCTTGACTCCTCATCTCCCTTCGGTTAGGAACTAAGAAGCTCATGCCAGGAGCTTCCTGCTCTGGCCTGTCCTTCCCCAGAGGACTTCATACTTAAGAATTATCCCAGCTTTTTCTTTTTACACTTCTTAATTGCCCCACTTGATTACAAAGAAGAAAAAAAATCTATAAAATTCCCTTGCATTAAGATAAATCCCAACAGTAATATAGGAAGACAGTTTAATTTATTATTTATAATCTATTAGTTTATTCTTAAATATAATAGTTTAGTAGACCATAGTGTTTGTAAATTAACTATCCTCGAATCTTTACTTCATATTTTTAAGAAAAAAACAATTCGAGACACTTTTCTTTTTTTTTTTTTTAAACCAGGCAGTACAACTTGTGCCATCAGCTCTCTGCCATCCCTTAAGCATCTGAGATTCTATCAGGGCAGGATAAAATTATGTTTGTTGCTCTATTTCTTGTTGGCATACCTTTAGTAAATACCGCTAAATGCTTATTAATAATTTACAGTATAAACAGAACATCTATTTGGATAAGAGCACACAAGAATTTTTTATAGGAAAGATGATTTTGCTGAATTTACTCTATAAACCTTGCATTGTCTTTTTTTCACCTGTAATGTATATTCATAACTCCACTAAATATGTAATTAGAAATTTCTAAAATGTAAGGATTTAGCAAGAAATTATTGAACTGCCATATCTGGGTTTTTTTTTTTTTTCAGCCTCTGCAGCTTCACGTACCAGTCCAGTAATGAGAAGAAAAATATCTTTAAATACATATACACCTGCAAAGATCCTCCCAACACCACCAGCTACCTTAAAGAGTACAAAAGCAAGCAGCAAGCCAGGTTAGGAGTATGTGTGAATTTATGGATTCTGTATAGCAATTGGAGGAATAATAATAGCTTGTGTTTTGAGTTTAAAATCTGTTTTTAAGAAGGATCATTATACTTCTTAGAGGTAAAAACTGTTATTGTAGTATATTGATGTATTTATATTTTTTCTCTTAATTCTCTCCCCCACCCTTGTATCTGTTAATTTAATATATTTCATAGTCATACTTTTCTGCAAACTAACTTATGAACTCTTTTTGCTTTTCTTTTGAGCCTAGGCATTATTTTAGTCATATGAATTTTTTTTCTTTCTTTACAATGTTTTTTTTTAAAAGATTTTATTTTTATTTATTCATAAAAGATACGGAGAGAGAGGTAGAGACATAGGCAGAGGGAGAAGCAGGCTTCCCACAGGGAGCCCAATGTGGGACTCGACCCCAGGACCCCAGGATCATGCCCTGAGCCGAGGGCGGATGCTCAACTGCTGAGCCACCCAGGCGTCCCTCTTTACAGTGTTTTTACTTCTCTATTCTCAGTCTAATGATGTGAATATCAAATTCAACTGTCTTTTGTCAACTTTTTTCTGTTTTTTTTTTTTTTTAAGGTTTTATTTTTTTAGTAATCTTTACACCCAACCTGGGGCTTGGAACTCACAACCCCAAGATCCAGAGTCATATGCTCTACCAACTGAGCCAGGCACGCACCCCAGCTTTTTTCTATTTTTATTTTTTGATATATTTGATTGTGTTGTTGATCCTTCCTGAAATCTTATCTCATTCTTTTTTTTTTTTCTCTTATCTCATTATAACTTCCACAATGCACTCTGTCTTGATGTTCTTTCCATTTATCTGATTCTTCTACTCTTGTTTGATGGTCCTTCTTCATCCTACATTCTTATGCCAAACAAGGACATTCAACCTCAACCGTTGACTTTTTTCTTACCCTATACTTTTATTCTTCAGAGAATCTGGATAGCTCTGAGGTTTTGACTGTATCCTCACTGGAAATTTCTTAATTCTTTTCCTCATGTTACTGCTCTCATATATTCTCTTGGTTAAGAGTTTGTGCTTGAGAGTGGGAGGAACCTAGATTAAAATCTCAGCTCTACTACTTATTAGCTATTTAACCTTGGGTAAGTTACTTAACCTCTCTGAACGTCAGTTTCATAGTCATAAAATCAGGGTAATAGTGTATCTTAAAGGTTATCAGAAATGAATCCAATAATATATATAAAGCACTTGACACATGTGGTAAACACTCACTAAATGTTAGCTGCCGTTGTTGCTATAGTGTTGCCAAACCGTTCTCTTTACTTCTCTCCGAATAAATCCCTGTCATTTTTCTTCTTCTAAAATATTCTCCCCTTACTGCCTATCTTCAAGACCCAACCCAGCCCCCTCCACTGGTGATATATTTATATGATTACCAAAACAAGAACTCTGATGACACTGTACTGCTGACTTGATTATTTATACCTGATTACAGCTCTGTCAGATTATCAGGCCTTATGAGTTACAGGCAATATCTTAAATATATTTAAACTTAGTACATTCTAAATAATCAGAATATGCAGGTACAGACAACTGAAAAAGTATCTTAAATATAAGTTGTGGTATATTCATTCCATACACAACTCAAAGTTAACATTTGTATAGTGTTTTTTTATGCCGCAAAGTGCTTTTTTAGTCATATTTCTAAACATGCCTCCTGGCCATGCTGTTAGGGATGAAAAAGTTGTAGACAGGTTATGACTTATCCCTGTTCACAGAGCTAGCAATTGGTAGATCTAGGATTTGAATACGCTTTGAATCACAGTTCTCTATATATTAGACACATAATAAATGCATTATTTCATAAGCATTTTTTAATAATAAAGAGGAAATAATAATATATTTGACTTTTCAAATACAGCTTAAGCCAGTCTTGCATTCCTGGGATAAACCCTACTTGGTCATGATGAATAATTTATGTATATATTGCTGGATTCAATTTGACTTTGAGGATTTGGGCACCTGCATTTGTGAAAGATAGTGATTGGTCTGTAGTTGGATTTTTGGTTTCTTTTTTTTTTGTTTTTGTAATGTCTTCCAGATTTTGGTATCAGGTTGATGCTGGCCTCATAAAATGATTTGGGAAGTTTTCTTCTATTTTCTGAATGAGTTTTTGTTAGGTATTTCTTAAATTTTGATAGAATTAATTTTCTGTTTCATTTTAGTGATGGCTTTGGTAATTTGTATTTTTCAAGGAACGTGTTCATTTTATCTAGGTTGTCAACTTTCTCATTACTTTACTATCCTTTTAATGAATGTACTGATAATTTGTGTTCTGAAACACAAATGAAACGTTGTGTTCAACGTTTACATTTCATTTTTTTTCTTCACTACTCGCACTAGGGTTTTATCCATTCCGTTGATGTTTTCAAAGAACTAGATTTTCGCTGTTTGTTTTTCTGTTTGTTTTATATTTCACTGATTTCTGCTCTTTAATATTGTCTTCCTTCTACTAATTTGGGTTTACTTTCATCCTCTATTACTAGTTTCTTAAATCACTTTTTGTTAGACATTGCTTCTCCCTTATATAAACATTAAAGCTACAAGTTTCCCTGTAAGTACATCTCAGCAAAAGTTAACATTTTATTTTCATTCTCATGCAGTTAAAAATATTTTCTAATTTGTAATTTATTATTTGACTGATGGAGCATTTAGAAACATACTGGTTAATTTTGAAATATTTAGAGGTGGAGGTTCGAATATCTCAATATCTCGTTAACAATTCTTTATTTCATTGCGTGGCATTTACAAAACATGCGCTGTATGATTTCAGTCTTTTACATGTGAAACTTTTTTTATGGCTTCCGTTTGGACTTGGTACATCTTAAATGTAGCAAGGGGACTAAAAATAGAACTTTTGTTCCATAGTTCATTGATATAATGTTCTATCAGTACCCATTAGGTTAGAATTGCTGATAATCTTATTCAGATCTTCTTTGTCTTTACCGTTTTGAGGGGTGGGAACACGTGCAAGGAAGGAGAAGTTCTGATGGTTGTATCAGCTGCTTACAGAGCAGTTTCCACTCACAGCTGTGGAGTTATATGTCTAAATGCAGACCTTTAATTCAGTCAGTTTTTGTTCTGTGCTTTGGAGCTTTTTTCTTATGTCTTTCTTATTTGATAAGACTTTTTAATGTATTGACCCATTTATCATCCTGAAATTTCCCTCTGATTCTTAGTAAGACTTTGTCTTAAAGTTTATTTAATCTTGCTACTTCACATTTCTTACACTTACATGGAATATTTTTCCAATCTGTGTCTTTGTATTTAAGGGATATTTTTTTGTAGGCAACATATATTTATTTGGCTTTTTTAGAAACCCATTCTAACACTATCTGCCTTATAGTTGCAACGTTTACATTTCATTAATGTAATTATTGATATTGTTGGGTTAGATCTATTGGTTTATTATATTTTCTGTTTATACCTTCTGGTTGTTTTTCTTTTATTCTTTCCTGCCTTGTTTTGTATTAATTCTGTATTTTTAGCACTTTATTTTACTTATTAACTTTTTAGGTTTATCTTTTTGCACTATTCTTTTATTGGTAGCTGTAGATATATATCTCTTACTTTTCATGGCCTACTTAGAGATAATTTTATACTTTTCAAAGTAAAATGTGGAAGCCTTGCAGCTATAGGTTCGTTTACCTTCCTCTCCTCTCATCCTTAACACACGTGTGTTACTTCCACATATGTTATAAAGGCTACAATACAGTGTTAGAATATTCGCTTTAAACAGTCATGTGTATTTTAAAGAAATTAAGAAGAGAAAAAAGTCTTTTATTTATCCACACGTTAGCCATCAGTTTTTATTCCTTTTCCTAACAAGTCTTTGTTTCCATCTGATTCTATTTGCTTTCAGCCTGAATCTTTTTAGCATTTCTTATAATGCAGATCTGTTGCTGTATTTGAAAAAGTCATTGTTTTACCTTCATTCCTGAAAGGTAGTTTTGCTGGATAGACAATTCTAGGAAAAAAGTTTTTTCTATCAGCACTTTAATGGTGTTGTTCCCCTGTTTCTGGTTCCCTCTGTTTCTAGTAGGAAATCTTTGTTAATTTGAACTGTCCCGATGTATGCAATGGGTTAATGATTATTATTTTCTGCCTTTTAATATTTTAAATATTTTTTAATATTTAGTATTTTCCTTTATCTTTGACTTTCAACAGTTTGAGTATGGCAAGCATGCTTAGGAATTTTATTTATTTATTTATTTTGGTGATAATCTAGATTGATGTCCATTCTTACCTCTTCATTCTGCTGTTAACCTATCAGAGGTTTTTTATTTCAGGTATTTATTCTTTAGTTTTAGACATTCTTTTTGATTTTTTGAATTTTTTTTCTTCAGAGATTTCCTATATTATTCATTATAAGCAATATTTTCTTTTGTTCTAAAGTACAGTTCAAGTACTTTAAAATTCTTGTGTAAGTAATTGATCTCAGGATTGGTCTCTATCAGTTTATCCATTCTCAAGAAGAAAGATGTTTCCCTGTTGTTTCATACATTAATTTTGGATTGCATCCTAGACATTTTGAATGAGATGTTCTATAAACTACAGATTGTTATTTTTGTTCTGTTTCTCCCAAGAGTATGGAATTGTTTGGGTTCTTTTAAAGCAAAGAGTTAACCTTGGCTGAACTCAGATTGCAAAACTGTGTTCCTTAAAGTCATTGGCAGCTCAGATTTCACCTCATTTCTTTTAGCCTCAGCTGGACTTCTTGGAGCTTACCCTGCTAATGCCATAAGTGTGATCAGAGTGTATGCAAGGAATTGGGGGCTCTCCCTTTCTGGCATCTCCCACCTAACTATCCAGCAGCTATAGTTGCTCCAATACTTCTGATTCTTAGTGCTACTAAGAATGAGTTTTATGTTGGAGTTTTAGTCATTGCCCATGGTGTGGATTGGATACTCTGGATACTGTCCTTAGGCCAAAAGCTTTTTTTTTTTTTTTTTTCTTTTTTTTGAAAGATTGAGCTTGTGAGCTGCCAGCAAGGGGGCAGGGTGGGGAAAAGAGCAAAGGGAAAGGGAGAGAGTGCACCCAGTGCAGGGCCCAATGTGATCACAAACCCTGAGATCACGGCCTAACGAGAATCAGACACTCAAGTAACTGAGCTACTCAAGCAGCCCATCCTATTTTTTAAGGCCAAAAGCTTTTTTTAAAGTGTGTGTTGGGAGGACTGAGCATGGGCTCTCTTCTTCCAAGTGTTGATTTTCTCTGGTATATACCTCATTTTGTTTACTCTTCATTGTCTTCAAATAGTTATTTTTCATATTTTATCCAGAGTTTATACTTGTTATTTGCAGAATTGGTCTGACAGAAGCTTCCCATCCGACCAGAAGTGTAACCTGGCTTAGAATAATTTTCTAATGATTCATTATGGCTTGACTTTGGTTTGGATACAGAAAGATGAATTCTAAGTCAAGAATGTTTATAGATTCCTAACCTTTGGACTTTTTAATTAGAGACATAAGAGATAGAGGAGAAAATAGCTGCTTATAGGAAAATGATGAGTTCAGTTTTAAACATATGAAGTTTATGTTTCCTGTCAGTTGTCTGTATGGAGATTTCTAGCAGGATATACAGGGGAAAGACCTAGGACAGAACTGTACATTTGAGGATTGTTAGCACAATAGATGGTGGTTAAAAATGATGAATAAATTAGTTTTCCAGAAAGACTATAGAGTGAAAAAAGAAATTTGTTTTGTGAGCACAGCCCATTGACATTACTTTTCTGTACTAGTGTTGAATTCTAAAAAGTTAAAAGGTTAAAAATGCTCCTTTAAATGTTAACAGTGTTTCATTTACATCACAATTATAAAGTAATTATTTTGTCACTTAGCAGTATTATTTGAACATGAATTGGGACGCATGGGTGGCTCAGCGGTTGGGCATATGGGCGTGATCTGGGATCAAGTCCCACATCGGACTCCCTGCAGGGAGCCTGCTTCTCCCTCTGCCTGTGTCTCTGCGCCTCTCTCTCTCTCTCTATCTCTCTCTCTCTCTGTGTGTCTCTCATGAATAAATAAATAAAAATCTTTAAATAAAATGAACATGAATTGCTTGTGAAAATCTAAGCAATAGTTTTCTTTTTTTTGTGTGTAGCTACCAGCGGACCTTCTAATGCAGTTGTTCCTAATACCTCATCTCGAAAAAAGAGTGTAACTGGCAAAACAGAAATGCATGAACACAAAAAAAACACTGGGAAAAAGAAATGAAACCTTAGCAGAAGCTGGAACTCCTTAAACATATAAAAATCACGTGTTCAGTAGAAAAGGACACATAATAAACCTTGACTGAAAACTGTCAAAGCAAGTAATAATTTATGTTTTTCCGTATACATCTCTGTATTCATTTTAAAATATGTTAAGTCCAGAGAATTCTTTGTATATATTTGGGTAAGGAACGTTTCTCATGATCTTGAATGAAATGTTTAAGACAATGCTTATTAATATTTAATGAGCAGCAAAAGTTATGGTGATGAAGGTCTGTCATTCTTAATGTTAGGTTTACCATGTGCCCCTGGTAAAGACAAAGACAGAAAAGCCCGGCTAACTTGTACCAGTGTCACACCAGTAATGCTGTTTACTCAAGAATCTGTGAGGTAATCTCTCTGTACACTTTCATTTTCATGGAATTTTATCTTAGCTGGAAAAACCTATAGCTTGGGTTAGAATTTGATAGTCAGGATTACCTACTGCAGATTTTTAAAGTATATTTCCAAAGAGATTTCATTGACCATTGAAATTAGAAAGTTTTTTCCTCCTTTTGTTGGAATTACATATATGCTGCAATGTTTAATAACTGGAGTATTAGCATATGGGTTATTTTTTCAATATGTGCTTTGAGATTTTTTTTATTGTGTTTTTATTTAAAATATTACATATACAGCTGGGATAACTACACCTTTATGCACATAAATTTCTATATTAATTTGTAGAAAATACTTTCTTTATATATTTCCTTGCCATAAGGTGCTTTTGCTCATCAGGAAAATTTTGCTTCATGTATTGGGGAGAAAGACATCTTTAGTTTTGTTGTTGTTTTTTTTTAAGAGATACAGTTGATAAGTTTATAAATGTTACACTTATTTTCAGAGTTCTTTTTAGATCTAAGGAAATCAGTTCAAAAATGAATGTCATCATTGTAAGAAGAATGTCTGAATTCTGTAGTTAGTAGATATTATGTATAGCACCTCTTTTTAGCATTTCCATTCTTATCTCTAGTATATCTGTTGATCTCACTAAGAAAGCTTAAAGACTGAACATTTGAAGTAAATGCTCTTTTCAAATGATTAGATTTTGAAAGGAAATTGAGATCATTGTTTTGTGATTTCATCCATGATGTGAAAAAAAGGTATTTATTATACTTGGTGCTTTTTTCCCCCTAATGTACAAATAATTATAAGCCCCTTGAAATGACTTAAACTGTAAACCAAACAGTACAACCTGATAAGAATTCCATACATTGCCAGTCGGGTACCTTAAATTGCTAAAGTTTTAGTTTGAAGCTTACGTTTAGGAAATTACTGAATTCTCGTATGAACACAACTATTAAAATTCTTCAGAAGACTCTCCTAGCTTTAGATCATCATCTATGAATTGACTTTTAGAAAATAAGCATATTATATGTTAGTTTTAAGAGGTACCAGATACAGAAGTCACAAACTATATACAACTATATAAGTTTGTATACTTCACGTGAATGTAATTGTATTATATGGAGACATGTCTTGTAAACAGTTGAATGTACCTAAGCTTTCTGTATGTGAAAATGTTAATGTGCTCAGTGTGGGAGTAAGAAACTACTTTTATTTTTTAAGTGGAACTGAATTAAATATCGTATTTCCAGAATCAGAGAATGGCTTAAATGGCAGATTATTTTTTATTCCTATTCCTTATCTCTTTCCTTTTAGCTTTCAAAGTAGAAATAAAGGAAAAAACTATTTGAGTATTAAACATAATGCTATCTTAGATGTGAAATAAAACTTCACTGTTGGCCGCACACATTGCAATATATTCACTAGGAATCAACTAGAAAAGTTCAACGGAGCTCACTTTTTCCATTCTTACATAAGAACTATGATTTCACTGTAGTCACTAAACTCAGTAATATCTTTGTGTAGACTGGACGGTCTGATTTGAAAGAATCTTTGAGTCATTTTCTAAAACAACAAAAAACCTTATACATAAGAGCAAGAAATGATAGTTATCATGGTTTAGTGGAAGTTTGAACCATCTGTTTCTCACATGATTCTATCTCCGGAAGATATGTTTTTCATCTGTTTTAAATACTGGAAGAAATTGCTTCTTGTGGCCTAGTCCTCCAACCAGCAAGGAGATGAGAAAGCACAGCTTGGGGAACGGCCCAGACATTCTAGGATGTTAGTCTTCATAGCACATTATTCATTCTTTCCATCCTTAATCATACATCTGAACTCAGACTTAACCTTGCCCTTGAAGTTGTGCTGTTAGCTTTTGCTGCTCTGGTTCTATTGAGTTCTCATAATCCATCTTCAACACCAGGAAATATTTTGGGGGGTGTTTTACCAGCCTTGGGTTAAGGAGAAAAATATGCCAAACAGCTTATCTCATGTTTCCTTTGACCAGGAAACGGAGGCAGAAGAGAAGACATAAAGGGACAAAGAACTTGTAACAGGGTGCTTACTATATACATGCAGCAAAAGGGCAATAAATGGCAATTAAGAGAAAAATTAAATGTATAGTTCTTCAAGAAATACTTAATTGAAACTCTTTAGACAAAAGTCTGTTTTGAACAGTATTACCCAGATTCCCTTCCAGGTTTTGCTGACTTTCATCTGCATGTCCACTCTTACCTAATTTCATGCCAGTTTGACCTGAGATTTTACTTTTTTGTCTTGTGTTTATACCTTAATGGAAAGTCCTCAGTGTTTTCTTTTGTGCTTATCAAAGTTTGCTTTCCATGTAGTGTTCATTAATATGACATCATTTTCTCCTTGGCTTATCTGGACAGCATAAACTGTTGGGATCACTTCTGTGATGGCTCAGCAGTTCCCTCTATCCCCTCTGATTCTCATAAACTGTCCCTAGAGCCATCACCACCAGCAGCATTCTTACCCATGGGGACAATTTTTATATTCCTTCTTAAAGGAGTCGCTTGTCATAAGGAGTCCCAAGTAGAAACAGCTCTCCCTTTGTATAGAATCATGGGTACCAGACTGTTGCCTTGTGAAGTTTTCTTTATATGGGTCAATTTTTTTTGAAGATCTACTCTGTTTTCAGAGAATGGAGAACTATTTAAGGTCTATTATTTTATACCATATATAAATTATTTCTCGATTATTTTTTAGATTCTCTGTAACTTTCCTTTAGGCCATATGCTTATTCATGACTTGAGAGAGAGGTAAATGTTAACTTCCCACCTAGATATTTTCTTCTTTTGTCTGATTTTTATTTTTTTCTATGTTGTATGTGGCTGTGTTTTCTGTCGCATATGAATTCATGACCGCTAGCTAGACTTCCAATGTTTATCCCTTTAACATCTTTTGTTGGTGTTGTGTGTTCCATTGGATATTTTTGCCCTGCAATTTAAAATGTCAGATATTAAGATATGACTTAATGTTTTATTGTAGCTTGCATTTGCTTTGACACACCTTTATCCGTCCCTGGATTTTTTTAATATTTTTGTCACTTTGTTTAGATATTTTAAATAGCATATAGTAAGTTTTGCTTTGTGATTCGATTTTAGGATTCCTCTTATTTCATACATCAGTGTAGTCTGTTTATATGGAATACATCTTTGCTTTTAGGTTAGTGCTTTCTATCTTTATTGCTTTTGTTTTTAATCTTTTTGTAAAAGAATACTTTTCATTGCAAGAAAGAAAAACTCCAGTTGAAACTTAAAATCATAAGGAAGTTTATTTATTTTTTAAAAGATCTTATTTATTCATGAGAGACTGAGAGGCAGAGACACAGGCAGAGGGAGGAGCAGGCTCTATGCAGGGAGCCTGATGGTGGGACTCGATCCCGGGACTTCAGGATCGCGCCCTGGGCTGAAAGCAGGTGCTAAACCACTGAGCCACCCAGGGATCCCCCATAAGGAAGTTTATTAGGTGTTTCTGTGGTGGAATGGGCTCCAGCCACAGTACTCTCAGTCATACTGTCATCAGGGACCCAGGTACTCTCCCTCACACCTATAGCATAGTACAAGCTTTGTCCCAAAGCTGTTTTCCCTCATGTTTGCAAAATGGCTGCCTGTGGTAGTCAGAGTTATATGTTCCCTTGTTCGAGTCCAGCACAACAAAACTTGAGGAAAATTCTCCCTTAACCATAGTAAATCTTTCATTTCAATGTGATGGGGCCAAACTCATTTGGTCATCTATCCACTCCTGGATGAATAACATTTTCTAGGAGAATTCCATAGGTTTGTTGGCTGTGGAGCTGATGATGGGGTTAAGTTCCCCCAAAAGCCTCGGCACTGTGGTTAGCTTGGACCAATTAATGCTTTGTTGTGGAAGGCTATTCTGTGCATAGTAGGGTGTTTCGCGATATTCCTCTGTTAAGCTGCAAGAGTTGAGGTAGTCAATTAAGACAATGGGCCAAAATAATCAAGTCTCTGATGACTTACTGTGGTAATATAAGCAAGAGGCCAAAAGGAAAAGTAGTACTGGCTCCTACTGCCCTTCCTTCCCCCTTGCCCCACCCCACCCCCCACACCGAACGGCACTTGGCAAGGGTCAATCCAATGCCGTGCAATGCAGATGGAGGAAACTGTCTCACTGCTGAGGAGCCCTGAGCAAAAGGTTCCTGTGATTTTGTGAACCCAGAGAACTAGGGACAGGGAAAGAAAGAAAGGCTACAAGTGCAGAAAACTATGGAGACAAGTACCTTGGTCAAGACCTCTGCCCAGTAGGAAGGTCTCAGTGGAGACACCTGCACATGGCCTTAGCCAAGGTCCCTGAGAAGGAGGCCTGTGGATGGAGGTGTCAGGGCTAGGAATGCAGATATGAATATGAGCATGGTGGCCTTTGGTGTCCTGAGTCCTTGACTATAACTCCCTTCAAGACTATGTGGAAAAGATAGCTTTCCCTCATAAAGCCAACCAGGCAAAGCTTTTGTAATTGCCCATGATAAGGCCTGAAAGATTATACATAGAATTTTGGCCTAAAGTCAGTCTCCTCATCCTGATCTCTAGCCTAAAGGCCAATAACTACCCCCCCACACACACACAAAGAGTCAAAAGTGTCTCTAGACATTGCCAGATCCCCTGGAGAAGCAGAATCACTCCCAGTTAGGAAGCCCTCCTTTAAGCACATGAGCATATGAAGAAAGGATGACATATGCCCAAAATTAAGGTTCTGTTAGAAAGAGGAGTTGAAAAAAAAAAAGAAAAGAAAGAGGAGTTGAGGGATGAATAAAGGGTGAGTAATCAACAGTAGACCCTACACTGCAATTTCATTATATTATCTGTGTTTGCAATAGTTCCCTTTGTTCCACTAGTGGTTTTCTTCTTAACTGTAATTTTGATTTATGTATTTCATTCTTTAGATGCTATTGACTCCCTGCTATGAGCAGTGTCCAATTAGTATATTTTTTTCTGCTTTTCCTTTAGAGCAGTTTTATTATTACCTTGGTTCTCCTTGTGTTTAGTTTTATACCCATAAATATTTTATGCCATTATTACATGGTTATCCATTTAAATGCCATATTTTGAACCCCTGATTAATCAAGATGAAATCATTTCCACAACATGCCCTCTTGGCCTTCTCTCAGTTTCGCTTGCTTCTTTTGTACTCCCTCTGGTGTGGCATCTTTTTGGGGGATGACTTCTCCATTTCTTTCCTGAACTCTGTTCACTCCTATTGCATTTCCTTTGGTTGTGTTTCTGATCACATCTTACTTCCGGGTAAACTTTTGTTGCCCTAAGTCGAGTTATGACAGTATATATCTATTCCTGTATTTAATACGCTCAGTGGATTCATTTTTTGCTGTTGAATGGTTTTGTCAACAATGGTTTCATCTGCTATTGTTTCTCCTGTTCCTGTCCTCCTTTTCTTGGCATGTCTGTGCAAGTACCATGCAGGTTCGTTTTCATTTATTACTCATCTTGAAAGAAGTTTCTCTCTGGCTGACCTCTTTGCTACACATCCATATGGCAGGTAGTGCAGTATTTTGGACTAACAGTTCTTCCTGGGTAATAGAGGAGCTACTTAGGACAGAGCTGTGGTTCTGTGACAGCTGCTTTAGCCTTTTATTCTCTCCAGCAAACAATAATTGACAACTGCAGAGCCACGCCCCTTTGGAGCCTCTTTGCTGCACTCTTGTCTCATCCACAGACAGCTTCTTGGAAGTGACATGTCTGTGTTTCCTCCTTTGGCCTTGCCTCTCTTGCCTTTCCGTGGCACCAGGCGGGATGCAGAAAACTGCCAATTGCTGGTGCTTACCCCATTTCCATTGTTTCAGACAAGAAATTGGTTGTGTCCTTCAGAAGATGCCAGCAATGTTGGAGTCTTTGGGTCTAATGACTTTGAGATGCTGCAGATAGAAGCAGCCTCTCCAGGCATCTTCCTGTTAGACCTGTATTTCATTTGTCAGCTCTTTCTCATAAAGTCGTGTTTTCTAGTTTTGTTGAAGACAGTTTATATCTCTGTTCTATGTGATTTCTCCATTTTCAAATGGAGTATCACTTCTTTTTTTCTTACTCTCCTTTGACAAGAAAGAAGAGAAGGAAGAGGAAGAAAAGGAGAAGCTTTTGTTTTCTTAACACAGTATTTTTTAAATGAAGTTAATAATGCCATTTGCCTAAAGTCCAGTGTTGTCAGAATCAAATGAAATGGTAATTTGGTAAACTGCAGAAGGAAGAATAAATTTGAAGCGTTATTTGTGTTATTTTGTTGTAATGGAGTTGTATATAGTCCAAGTGTCAACCAGGCCTCTGTTTTCAATGGCATTTCAGCATTTTTGCAGTCAAGGATGTTCAAGACAGCTCCCAATAGTCTTTCATGGTTGCTTTTGTTGCCACGGGAACAGCCTGCCTAGTAACATTCTGACAAACCAAAAAAAAAAAAAAAAAAAAGAAAGAAAAGAAAAAAATCAAGGTTATTTTGGCATCTTATCCATTTATAAAATCTTTAAAATAAGACAAAACATTCCTTCTTAAAGCAGTGTAAAAAAAAAAAAAAAAACCCACAGTTTTAACAAAACAAAATGAGGGCTGCCCTCCCACCCATCCATCTCCTGTCATGTGTGGTGTGAATGACACAATTGTGTGATCCTGGTAGGATAATGGATGTATGGTTTAGGTAACCATCTTAAAACCCTTACAAGGATGTATCTTGAAGAAAGTGGGCTACTTTTCATCCTATGTGACGTGCTTCATGAGTACTTGAAATATAAAAGATGATTTAAACTACAACAAAAAAAAACAATGTGCTTTCTGAAAGTGTTTTGCTACTTTAAAAAACTGTAGTTTTTTCTCAAACTGGTCAAATTGAATAGAATGCTCAGTGCTAAAGGTGAATGGATGGCTAGATGGAAAAGTGAAAGGAAAAGAAAATTAAGGAGAGGTGAGCCAGGATGAAAGAACATAGGTTTTTACCACTGTATTACCAAAACAACATTGCGGATGTGAAGAAACTGGAGGCCAGATAATAAAGACTGTCACTGTACGTAGAAAGGCTAATTTGTCCTATAGGAAAACAAGACCTGGGAGTCCCAAATGCTATAACTCAAAACAGTTTTGTGTACCTGATTTTTTATTGATCACTTAGAAACCCTTTTGAAAGTTTCTAATAAGCCATATGCAACATCTACCTCCTTTTGAACACTAACGTACTTAGATGGGCATAACTAACTAAAATAAGAATTAGTGGTACTGATGTCCATCATTACTCCTCCTTGCTCCCCAGATGGTCTTTTAAGGAACTGACTGTTCATGCAGTTGATGCTACAATACTTGTAATTATAATCTTAGAATTATCTCCTTGAGAATATTTAGTAGCTTTCACGTATTACCCTGAGTGCATTTACTCCTAGATAATAGTTGATATTGTAAATGCAAACTATATATTAGCCTAAACAGTATGGAATATAGTCGTAGAAATGTTTTACAGCAAGAACAAGAAACAAATTATACCCAGTTTATTGATGTTGGAGTACTGTCAATCGTATGAAAGCAGATGACTAATAGGAAATCTTTGAGTGTGTGGAATATGTTATATTTCTACTACCTGTGCATTGTTACCTTGTCTGGTGGTTTAAATGGACAGCTGCAGTTATTCTGTAAAATGATCTTTGAGGTTCTCAGCCCTTTTTACAGTCTATAATGATGCGATTCTAAGAAAGTTCTTTTCATTGTTACCCTCTGCCCTCTATATTCTGACCTATACTGCAACCACAAATATGTATCTGTCTTGTTGTATGAGAAACAGTAGACCTGATACCATCATAACATGGTTATAACTCATTTTGACAAAAAAAAATTATCCCTAAAAAACTAGAGTTACTCCATGTAATCAGATGACCTCATATTACTGAGTTGTGCTAGAAGGCTACTACGTACGCAGAAAAGTTGGTTGCTAAGTAAGGGATGGGAATTTGGGAGGAGCTTATCTCCTCAAAATCTTCACCTACGTGCTAGATACAGTGTCTGAAATGTCAACAGTGGAGATCATATGGCGAAAATCATTGAGAAAGCTCAGTGAACTCCCTGCCAGACACATAGATCGCCTCTTTTAAAATGCAAATACCCTTGGAAGGCTTACATCATTAATCTGGCCATTAACCCCATAATTTATCAAATGCTTTTCTCACAGTCATCTGAGAAAGGCATCTCTTCACCAACTGTGTGCTGCATGCAGATTATAAACCCATTACTGTGCTAAGCCCCAGTGGTATGAGAAGTCCTGCTAGCATTCGTCCAGGAATTTACTGTCTTTTGGGGACCAAGTGCTCTCAAGCTACACAGAGAATTACTGGCAGAATGCGTAATTAACTCTTAAATTCCAAACACTTAAAAATTCTGGATAAAATATTTATTTTGGAAAAGCATGTAACAGCTCAAAAGCAAGATGTTAAGACCAGAGGTACCAGAAACAAAAGAAATCAGCCGCTAAATCAAGCTTGAAGTCTTTTTGTCTGAGGGACTCAAAGGGTACCTCAATCCCCGATTTCTCAGGGATAATTTATTCGATCAGCATGAGCTATATATAGCGAAGGGTACTCTTGAGGAAGTATGACAGGGACTGAGGTTGCAAACTGTATGCACGGCAAGTCGCTGGAGCCGGGCTCCATTCATAAAAGAGAGCAGGAAAGAGGGGCTCTAACGCCGTGCAAACTGGAATTGTAAACTCTCATTACTACTCCTTGTCTGGAAAAGCCTTGCAAATCCACAAAAAGATGCAAATGCTGAATCTCACCATTGGGACACTTTCACAATCCAGGGCACGCACACTCCCACAATAGGAAATCACCCTGAAAAGAATCTCACCATTAAAAAACAACTTGCAAATCCCATGAGAAAACCACAGGAGACATTTGGCATCCTAGGAGACTTTTTATCCGAGGAAGTAGATGGTGGTGTGTTATTGTGGCCTAAAAGGAACAGAATCAGGCTGAGGCGGGAGGAGATAGTTAAAGGGGAAGATAGGAAAGGCAAACAATGGTGGCTTCATAAATGAGCCTGAGGTGGCATTGAGTGGGAGGCTTTAATTTAGGGGGCTTAAAGAATTTCATTAACATTGGAGTATAAATGACTGGAGACGGACGCTTTCCGTGCGAATACAGTCTCAGAGGGAACTCTGATGAAGTGGCATTCTGTACATTGTGGTAGCTTTTCAAAGTAAGTGACGTCGAGCTAACATTGTAACATGAAGTTTAAAAAGGTTTTAAGTCATTTTTATTCCAGTAACCTAGTAAGATTGTTCTCATTTGTTCATTGTCTCTTCCAGTTAGTATTCTTCGGTGTCTTTGCATAATTGTAATTATCGGGCCACACACAGAAAATTTTGTTTTTCCTGAGTTTTTTACTCCATATTACATGACCTTGTCCTATGAGCCATGGTATTTATCACAGTCATAATTATCACTTTAAAATCTTCACTTCATTTAATTTTTTAAAATTTTATTAAAATATAATATATATTTATATATATTGTGTATATATTATAATATATGTAATATATAATATGTGTATATATTATATATATACACACATTAGGTCCCATTAGGTCAAATGTTACTAAATGTAACAAAAAATCTTCACTTTGCTTCCTCTTTTTTTCTTTGACCTCTGCCCACATGTACCCCAAGTCTCATTTTCTAAAGACATCTCCTTACAAGTTTTCCAGTTCTTCCTTCAGATATTCACCTCCACATTTCTATATTGATGATCTTATACAACTGTGTTTTGATCGCATCAGTTTTAGATATTATCTGTTGACTTATTATGCTGGCTAAGTAACAATTTACCTTTCTAAACTCTACTTTTCCTTCCTACTCTCTAACAATGCTGTTAAATCACTAATCGGTGCATATACCATATGTGGCTGCGTAAATATTGCTTATTGCTAAGCCAAGTAGTATGCTCTGATTGTTCCCTTTCTTGTAAAATACTTGTTTCTTCTTGAAATTTTCACTGGTTTCCATTCAGTGGATGTATTATGAGTCCTTTAAATTCTCCTGTGGCTATGTAAAGCAGAGTTCAATATTATTTTCAACAATCAGGTAACTAATTACTTTTCAGTTTTACCCCTGAACGGCTCCTTCTTGTGTCTTGTCAGTAGGATGACTTTAGAAGTTGGGCTCACAAAACCAGACAAAAAACAATGACAGATACTCTGGAGTCAATCCGATGACATCTTACTGTCACAAAGAGTTGGATGGTCCTACCAGTCAGGAAAAATTCGAAATGAAGGAAGGATTCATAAAGTTCAGTTCTTAGATTTAGGGGAATAATTATACTTGAAGAAGGGCCAACGAAATTCAAAATCCCAAGTCACATAGCCAATTACATAGAGGTGGCCAACTCACAGACTTCTTTGAAGAGGCAGAAAAATTAGGTAACGTGTATTTTCAATCTAAGAGATGCAGGCTTCCTTCTTAAGGCCATGGCATACTGGGTATAGCCACAGTGCTCATCAAAGTGGAAGGCATCAAAGTGGAAGGCAAGTGGAAGGCATCATCATCATCCCATCTTCACCTAGTCCCAGGTCTTGGAACAGAAAGAAACTTTGAACACGCTAACAAGATGACCATAAAAATGGGATACTGGCTTCAATATTTTGTTGTTGGGTAACAGTTTTTGCCTAGGTAAGAAAGAACCATTTATCTCTTAACCTTGGGAAGACTTAGAATTAAGGTAGAGGAATATTTAAGGAATCAAACTTACAGTAACTTTTTGTTGTTGTTAACAAATCTCTGCAGCTTAGAGTTTTAGGTAACTAGTATCTGAGAAGACCTGGCTAATTAGAGTTAATAAATCAGCCTTGTGGTTCTCATTTAAGGTATGTGGTTGATTCGATTTTTCGTCGAAATTATTAAATTTATAAGGATTATATGAGAACCTTGGAATATTTGTCACACATTTAAAGTATTTAAAATGCAGCTTATAAAGCTTACACAAGTCTTGCGAACCAAGCTACTAAAGGGGACTGAAGATTAATAAAAAGGATCCCTCAAAAGTGATTAAAAGTTACTAGGTTTACACATACAATGCTATAATCTTTTTTTAATAATAAATTTATTTTTTATTGGTGTTCAATTTACAACATACAGAATAACACCCAGTGCTCATCCCGTCAAGTGCCCCCCTCAGTGCCCGTCACCCATTCACCCCCACTCCCCGCCCTCCTCCCCTTCCACCACCCCTAGTTTGTTTCCCAGAGTTAGGAGTCTTTCATGTTCTATCTCCCTTTCTGATATTTCCTACCCATTTCTTCTCCCTTCCCTTATATTCCCTTTCACTATTATTTATATTCCCCAAATGAATGAGACCATATAATGTTTGTCCTTCTCCGATTGACTCATTTCACTCAAATGCTATAATCTATAAGTCAGCTTTAAGTGCTTGGTAATTCCGGACTTGTAACTTTATTCAACTGAACATTTTATTTATTTATTTTTTTTAAAGATTTTATTTATTTATGATAGACATAGAGAGAAAGAGAGAGAGAGAGGCAGAGACAAGCTCCATGCCGAGAGCCCGACACGGGACTCAATCCCAGGACTCCAGGATCATGCCCTGGGCCAAAGGCAGGCGCCAAACCACTGAGCCACCCAGGGATCCCCTCAATTGAGCATTTTAAAAACCAAAGTGTTCTCTGAACGATCTTTCTTGTGCTCCCACGCTGCCCTTGATGACATTACAGAGCTCAATTAACAGAGTCCCCTGCCCTTTGCCGCATTCTGGGCCCCTCCTCTTTGAACCTACCTCCTCTGCTTCCCTGCCTTAGCTCTTAAGTTTCCCACATTCTTTGCCCGGGTCCTTCTATGAATCGCATGGCCGCACAGTCACTCTCGGAGGACTCAGAGTTCCTCCAGGAAAGAAAAAGGGTGAATATAGAGGGCTGAGTAAGAAGCAGATGTATCAGAGAAAACCACCGGGGTCTGTACACAGCCTTTCCCTCCAGCCCCATCCCCTCTTTGCCTCCCCCTGAATCATGTGCCCCAAGCCCTCCCTACTTCCTGGAGTGGCTTGTTTGCTTTGGGTTCCCCATCTGCAGTGACTTGCCCTTGCCTCTGCTCTTTAAATCCAGCAACACAATGTGGTGTGCTTTCTGCTTTCCATAAATCTGTTGCCACCTCTCACCTGATGTTCTTTTCATTCATATGCACTTTCTAGCTTATTATATATATATATATATATATATATATATATATATATATATATATATATATATTTCCTTTCTTGTCCTTTTCGAGTGGTTGGGGAGGGAAGTGTGGATACATTGCCAGGGTTCGACTTTCGTTAACAGGAAATCTCATTTTCACAATAGGTTAATAGTCTATGAGATCCATCTACCATAATTTGTTTAAATGTTTGTTATTATAAAGACTTTAAAGAGTCTCCTCTTTTATAGAGTCTCCTCTATTATAGAGACTCCTTCCTTTTCTTTTCTTTCCTGTCAGCTTGTTGTTGTTATTTTGTTTTTTTTTCTGATAAATTATTTCCTGGCAGTAAAACACAAAAGGTGGAATCATGAGGTTGAAAGTTGTAAAGTGCTACACTGTGGGGCAGTCAAAAAGTATGGGTTTTGATATGAACTATAGTTTAACTCCTGATTCTGCTCATTGCTATTTGTGTGAGAAGCGATTTGTTGTTTTGGTCCGCCTGAGTCTCAGAACCCAAATTCAGATTAAGACAGAATGTATATTCCAAAAATCAAAATGCTCTGCAAAGTATTTTACTAGTAAATAGTAAATAAAATAAAAGTAAATAAGATGTAAAATAAGTATAAATATGGCTTAAAAATAAAAAGTAAAGTAGTCTCCTTGGTGTTAATCTCCTTATAACCTCCTTAACAAATTTAATTCCATTATGGACTGTTTTCCTTTCTTAAAAAGTCTCTAATTTTGACAATTTCTATGTATCAAGTCACTTCTAAGTTTTATCAAACCGCGCACACCCTCAAGGCTCCCTAAGGCATGTATCTGAAATTTGAACAGTGTTCTTGGCACCTAATTAGACCTTTGCAAGTGGTATTATAGTAAAAACAAATTCTTTCTCTAACAGCCTTTGCAATTCATATAAAGTGATTATACCTTTCTGGACTCTTGCCAGCTCTGAGAAGGTGAGTAAAGTAAGCATGAACAGGAGGACGGTTTCCTTGCCTCACTGTCCTACTTGTGTTACTGACAAGTTGATTGCTCAGACTGCACAGAATAGGTTCCTAGCGGGGTGTGAGGGTGGCTCCCTCGGTGGCTCAGGTCATGACCCCTGGGTCCTGGAATAGAGCCCCACATCGGCTGGCTCCCTGCTCAGCAGGGAGTCTGCTTCTCCCTCTCCTGCTCCCTCTCCCACTACCCCCCTCCCTGCTCATGTTCTTTATCTCTCTCTCAAATAAATTAAAAAAAAAAAAAATAGGTTCCTAGATTTTCCGTTTCCATTTTCACTTTGAAGAGACCAGTTTACTATAGCATTTTTTTTTAAGATTGAAGCCCGCCCAGTTTTTGGTTTTTGCTTCCCTGTCCTCAGCCTACAGATGAAGCATTGACTGTTTCCTTGAGTAAACATTCCGCTTTCACTTGGCACCTTTATTAGAAAGAAAAGCACAAGTGAAATCACAAGTGAGCAAACGGGGGTAGTCATGAGAGCATCCGAAAGGAATGTAAACTGAATTATATTTTTCTGAATGTTACTCGTATTGCCTGAAATGAACGACACAATTTTAAGAACACTAAACCTATATATTATTCACGTGATCAAAGAGAGAAGTCCTAGTCAAGTAATTCAACTACAGTCCTTTCATTTGAATAGAGACATACTCTTTTCAACTTCATCGTAAATTATTTTGCCAAGCTCTTCGAGGAGCCCGGGGAGGTTAGCAGAGCATGTATGATTGTTCTTACTGGACAGATAAGGAAGTTGACGTCCCGAGAGTTGGCCAGTGGAAACACAGTAAGTCAGTGACATAGCTGGAAAAAAAATGCAGGCACCCCAACTCCTGGGCATTTTTGTTGCACAGAACCGTCTCTTGATGATCATCTCTCTCATTGTTCATTGCTTCAACTTGCTCACCTCACTGGGTGGCTGAGGTTCTCGGGGACTTTCATCTGCAGTTTGTAATTCATGATGCATTTATTGAAAAGACATATATATCTCAAATCAGAAGTATTTTAGTGCACGGAAATTCTGGTAGCTTGACTGGGTTTCAGGAGCCTTCATTCAAGAAATAGATATGCTCAATCTGGTCTTTCATTTATTCAGCCTGTATCTCCACTCTGACTGCAAAGTGGTCACGGGAAGAGAACGGAGGACAATCTGGGAGGCCTGTCTGTCTCAAACCTGTTCTCCACTAGCGCACCTCCCTCGTCACCTTCCTCTAACCTCTGTTGCTTCATAGGTAAAACTCAGAATAATAGCTTCTTTTGCTGCCTTCTCAGGCTGTTTGTGATAAGCAACACTAGGATGAAATATGAGGGAACGCTTGGTAGACTGCAAAGCACCCCACCAAGGTAAGATGCTGTTCTTTCCTCAATGCCACAGAACAGATGAAGAGATGCCTCAAAGGTCATAGAAGAGCAGAAGTGGGAGCCCATTTCAGACATTTCAGCCTGAGCTGTTGGTAGGATTTATTTGCTTGAATGATACAAGTTGACCTTTAGTAAAAATCTCCACCATTAAAGCAATTCAAGGGTGGCAGTTCACAATCAGCCGGGCGTCTCTTTACAAAGTACCAAAGTACACCAGTTAGAGCTGGTTGGAATTCCCAGTCTCTAGGGATGAGAGGAATAGGGAGCAATCTGTAAGATTAAACCTGAGTTCACCGTAATTTGGTAGTTTACGACTTGCTTTTAGACTTTCTATCTGGCTGCTGGATTTTCAAAGTCTCGTACCTTAAGTAAAGAGTATTCTTTTGGAAGAACAATAATTTAGACAACTCTACGTTTGTGTGTATCTGCGTGCATGCAGGTCCTCATGTAGGCAAGAACTAAATGTGGTATAATATAAGTTTAGATTTAGGTTTCCTGTTCCAGTTGGGTGGAGAAAAAGGAGACCAGAGCCTGCCAAGTGAATATGCATCTGAGGGCAGGTTGTATCTGGGGTGGTTTAAATGTCCCAGTGCTTTAACTGCCCTGAGGATATATCAAAGTGGCCATTTCTCCCCACTCTGCCTGACGTTTGAAGCTCCTTTACTGGAGCGTTCTGAGATCAGAAATTTGGATCAATAAGTAGGGGAATAACAGAGAATAGGAAAGAGGAAGAAAGGGAAAGAGAAATGATTTTTAAGTCAAAAAAGTGCCATAGGAAGGAACTATTTGTTTTTCCATTGGCAGGATAACTTATTTTCTAATATATGTGAACACTCTGTAGTGTATTATTAGCATCAGTGTGGCCCTTTAAGAAAATTGCATAAGCGACATTGGTCAAGTCATTAAATGATAGTGTTCAGAGGTCCCTTAAGCATCTAGCAGTTTTGCAAATGACCTTTCTGGATCAGAATAGCCCTGTGTCATGCCACTTAAGTAGAAAAATAGGCTTAATTTTTCAATTTTCTGATAGAACAATTATTTATGATTAATAAAACTGATGTGAGAAATTAATGCCACTTTCTCCGTCAAACACATTTTTTTTGAGAGTGGATTGCACTACATGTCTCACAAAAAAAGTTTAGAAACGGTTTTACTTCCATAGTATTTATAGTGTAGCAAGTCCCTGTGACTAAGAACTAAAAAACAAAAGCATACACCTATTTCTGTTCTTTTATGACTACTCTCTTGCTCTAATCTTTGCTAACCTCACCCAAAATACAGCCTGTCCACATGTAATGTTGGTAGGAGTAGCCCTTTTTGAATGGTCGGTAATATGCTGTTCATTTAACACTGGATAGTTATTAATGCAGGTCCTCTGGATGTTATTAGCAATTACTTGGGGAAAAAAGTCCAATGATTAATTAAATCTGGGAATAAGCTTAGATTAAACAAAGGCAAATGAGCTTCATTAATGCGGGCGTCCTTCAGAGCCTTTAAAAATGATAACAAGTTTGTGATTATTCTGATGGGGAGTTTAATAGACAGTGTTTCCCCAAATGCATTTGACCTTAAACTTCTTTTCTCATGAAGGCATCTCTTGGGAAGGAAAGATAAGTTACCAATTGACATCAGCATGGATATTAGGAAGGCCTTTAAAATGGTCGGCTCTGGATTAGAATCAGACAGTTCTAGTCCTAGCTCAGCTGCTTATTAACTGTGTCCCTGGACATGTCACAAAAACCTTTCTGGGTCTCAATTTCCTCCTCTGTAAATAAGAGTAAAAATACTTCAAACTATCATCAAAAGAATTAAAAAACAAAAAAGAAAAAAAAAAAAACTGTGTCAAAGTGCCCTGTAAATTGCAAGGCATTTTGAATATAAAAACATCACAAAAATAATGGGTAGAGCATTAAAAGTTGTTCTAAGAATGTCTGACCCACTCGTTTTTTTTTTTTATGTGCTTTGACATTAGATGAATTATATGTAAATGATCAGATTTCCTGATTCAACAAAGAAGAGTTATTCTCTCCCAAACCATTCAGGTAGTGAAGTATTATTAACTTTAGGAGAAATAACTATAAGCTAATGAGGCAAAGGTTTCCATATGGGTCATTTTTTAACAGTATCACATGTGAATTCTTACATGGGGCTTACTGAACTAGAAATGATAGGTGTTAAAGAGTAAGCTTCATTACCGTTGATGAACTATCAGACTAGAACTTTTCTCACTTGGATCAGCAGTAAAATACTTAGAAATGAGGAAAAGAAAATTATGTAAGTAAATAGCATGATGGTTTTGAGTTTCCTCCTAGCATCAACTAGATGGCCGGTGGAGATCATAATAACCCCATGAAATGACAACATGCAGGTTGGAGAAGAGGAAGGAAGCAGAGGGCCTAAGATCTCTAACGTGACTGAAATAGAGGGAATTAGTTTAGGGAATTTCTCTGCTAGAGAAACAGGACGATGTGATAAGAGATTTGGAGCTAGGTAGCCTAGGATCAAGTCCTGGTCCTCCTGCTGGTGTACAAATCATCTGTAAAATGGGTATACAAATAGTACCCCTTTCCTGCAGTTGTTGTGAAGATTAAATGAGTTAATGGACATAAAGTTTAAGAAACCACAATCCAAAAGGTGTGTAATGTTAGGCTTGCAATTCACATATTCAACACCAGATGGCAGTGTGGCCACCCAAGGTCAGGTTGCCCAGAAGTCCCACAGGTGAACCCCTGGGAGTACCTGAATTACAGGGTAACCGAATTCTTGAAGGTTTCTGTGGAAATAAGAATAATTTACAGGTTCCATGCAAATACTTTTATACACGGTCACATAAATATGTATATAAAAGAAGGGCTTTTTAAAAAAAGAAAAGCTTAAATAAAATACATCCGATGACCATTAATTGCTTTCTGTCACTAATTATTCAAATCATGGTTCCACGGTGTACTAGGCGAATAAGCTTGGACAAGTTACTTACCTTTCCTATGCCCCAGTTTTCTTATCTGTAAAATAATACATGCATTTGACAAAATTTTGTGGAGCCACCGTGTGTCAGGCATTGTTCTAGCAGCTGCAGATATATCACTTTTTAAAAGGACAAAAAATCCTGCCTGTGAGACGCTCTCTCCAGTAACTAGAGTCTAGTGAATAATCAGAGAACCTGTATCATTTAAGATCAGACACTGGTTGTATACCAGGCCGTTCGGGTGAGACTCTCTCTATCTCTGTTTTCACCAAATCCCCAGAGGCCTACAACTAAATCATAGGTTCGACGTATCTCTGCATATTCAAGAGGCCACTGACACAGTACCTGCAAAGAGTTGTCAAGCCCTGCAAGCCTCAGCTCAATATCTACCACAAGCATGTAAGAGAGCTCGGGTGTGTCTAAAGGAAGAATTGTTTTGAGAGAGAATCTATTGTTTTGAGAATCTATTGTTTTGAGAATTGTTCGAATCAACTGTTTTGAGAGAGAGACGGTTGCTGGAGGACTGAGCATCCACGGTGAAGAGTGGGCAATATTCCTTGTCACCTACGTGAGAAGGGGACCTTCGAGAGAAGCACTGGGAAGGCTTGACACCCGTCTCCCAAAATCAAAGCACATTAAGGTCATGTGAGAGGCCGTGGCCGCTTAGGCCTGAGGTGGCCGAGCTGAGAGAGGAGAGCTGAACTGCACGCAAAGTACATTTCTTTGCTGACTATCAGAAAAGCATGAGTGTTTCTCATGGGCAAGACGTGAACTCCAACTATGTGAAGAACCCCTATCTGGAAAGATGATCTGATCCCCACTGTGAAAAGATCGCTGGAGGCCCATTAGGGTTTTCAAGAGTTTATTTGAGCAGGCGTGGACTGGCATGAAGTGCAAGGAGCACTCCCCGGACAAGACTTGAGGGGAAAGGCTTTTCTAGAAGAGACCTGGAGGGAAAGCAAAGGAATTATCTGAGTGGCTACAGCTTAAGTGGTTGCCTCGTGATAGGAACAACCAGTTGGCTGTTTGTGCGTGGTTGTTCTTACATTTCATTTTCCTTGAAGGAGTGCACTTACAGGAATCAACTCAGCCTGAGGTTGCTGCTGGCTTATGTAGGCTACCAAGGCATGACAGCCGCCTCAGTCGCATGGCTTCCTTGTTTAATTACTTGAACACCACAAAGGAGATGGGCCACCAGGTAGATGGCCAGGGAGGGAGGGAGGATGGTGAGCAGTTGGGGCAAGGCGCAGTGAGCCTCACAGCGTGAGGGCACCAGCAGCAGTATCCTCGAGGAGCTCCAGCAGCTCGGGAGCCCCAGAGGCCGCATGTGTGCCAGCCAAGTGGAGCTCTTCCGCCCCTTACTTCACGCCTGGAGTGAGGACAGGAGGGGTGGCCCACACTGGGACAGGGTGCGATCTAGAAGAAAGTCTGGAACATTACTTAGTACACTGCACTGAGCATCTTCATTACTAAAGCGAGACTGTTCTTGCCCCTAGAAGGGACTAGAGAGGATGTATGTCTTTGTTCCGATTCTAAAAATGATGGTATCTGCCTGGCATGTCAACCAGGGACAGGAAAAGCGGGTTTAGCATATATAAAGTGCCTAATGCAGTAAATATTTTCCATTTTCATCACTGTTCTTCTTATCAGCCCGTAGAACTTGTTGGACTCTTATGACTGAAGGTTGAATGAACATTGCCAAGGACGCCAAGATGGCGAGCTGGGAAGAATGGACCGAGGGGAGCTCACAGCGCTGTTCCTTCCCCTTCCATCCACGCGTCGGGGCTGGCTCTGTTCTTGAGCGCCCCATAGGAGGGGGGATGTCTATTACCTGAATGTCTGATTCCGTTTTCTAACTTTCGGCACCGAGTCCTCGGGAGCTGTCAGGCAAGGCTCTGCAGTGCTCCCTCAGGGGCAAAGTCAGAGCTGCTCATCCAGGGCGCTCCTGCCGTGCTGGGGCCTCCCTAAATATGTGTAGAGTGAGAGCACAGGCCCGGGGGCCTGGGGCCGGGGGGGGCGAGTTACCTCTGGGATTGTGATGATGAGCCCATTCTGGCCACCAAAGCAAAATGGCGTCACTCGAAGGGTGTCTTCAGAAACACTTCTTCCCCGCAAGACTGTGGAGAGTTTTCACCGCCCAGTGTCACTCCTCCCAGTAAAGACGGAGGGCATTTTTCAAAGTGGTGTTCCACCCACTTTTCCGACGGTTACTAGGACTCCAGAGAGAGAACTGAGGCTTCTGTCAGGCAAATACACTCGAGAAATGGCACACGCTTTGTCCTCCCCACCGGGACACGCACAGAGTCAGAGTCCTCAAAGCTTGCACAGATTAGTTTTGCTAAACCAGCATGTATTTACTGACTTTTTAGGAGCTCGGAACAGAGTTTCCTTCTCTCCTAGTATACTTGTTAGCATCCCTCTGGCCAATGCTCTTTGTCACAACCATTCTAGACGCATAGGATCGAGGCCTTATGCTCCAGAAAGGCCCTGCGCAGAGGAACAGCGTGTAAACGCATCGGTGTGGATTATCCCCACCCAGGATTCTGGAAAGCAGAAAGCAGGACGGCAAGGATGCAGGATCCCTGGGAAGAGGCCGCTTTTGAGGAGGCCAAGGAAGGCGAAGGGCTGCAAACCACCGTAGCTAGAAGACGGGGAGGCCAAGAGGGAGCGGGAGCCCGGTGGGGGAATGCGGTGTGCTTCACGCTCCCGTGCGTGGCAAGATACAGAAATAGTACTTTGCGTTACTCAGGGAGACAAAAGGGACTGCCATAGACTACAATTTAGTTGTCTATTTTAATCATTTATCTATTCCAGTAAGGCTTCTATAGCGCTCGCCGGTGCCGGGCACCGTGCACAGCACGTGGCAAATCTGAACTCCTCAGATTCTCAGCACCACTGTGAGGTGGGCACTGTGGTTATCAGGCCCATTTCACAGATGAGGGAATTAGGGGCAGAGAGACTAGCTTGCCCCAAGGGCTGGGACGCAGGGCCAGATCCTGTCCTCACAGTCCGAGCTCCTAGTCTCTGCTCTGTGCTGCTTTGTGAGGCCATAAAGTCAAATGGGGCCCTGCAGGAGGCAACCTCAAGTCATCTAATAATATGAACAGCAACTGCCTGTGCAAAGGGAAAATCCCCCCCAAGCCCCCCTTCCCCTTCTAGGTCCTCGGAAATGGGAGAAAATTCTCCACTTTAATCAAAACTGACTGGCGTTAATGTTTACTCCTGTAACTTCTTGCTATGACCTTTCATATGCTCAAGATGAAACTGAATTTCATGTGAGGGACAGCGTTCCAGGTAAAACAACTTAAGTGATAAAACTTGTTACCTCGGCAATGTTGCCCGAGGGGCAGACTTCAGAGTTTTCCTGGGAGATGTTCGGCAGAAGGTCCCGATGCCATTTCATGCACCATTTAATCAGGTTTCGCTCGAGAAACAGGGAGAGATGGAAAGCTATATTTTTCTTTTTAAAAACACATAACTCATATCTTTAGTGTAAAAGTAATTCATGCTTACTGTAGACAAGTTTGAAAACACATAAATTACGATTAAGAAAATAAAAATAAAATAAATAAAATAAAATAAAAATGGTGCATAATTTTACCACCCAAAGACAACAACTCCATTCTTTTTTCTGTGCCGAATATATATATGTGTGTTCAACGTTATTATGGTCATTCTGAATACATTTTGGATCTTACACATTTTGTTTAACATCACGTTGTGAACATTTTTGCATTTCTCAAAAAATCTTTAACTGTGATGTTTGTTTTGTCTGTCACGTTGCTTTAATTTTTTAATTTTATGTTTTGTGTCATGTCCTGTGTTCTTTCTCTTTCCGTATAAGGAATACGGTTCCTTTGCTTTTGTCTTCTGCAGTGATTTGTACTATTTTCACTTCTTGCTTGAACTTGCAGTGAACAAACGGATCTCTAGTTATGCAAGCCAAGACTGAAACTATTTGTTGACTCAGCCCACCTCAATGATTGGGAAGCTTTCTCTGTTTCTATTGCTTCACACTTGTCCTCCTCCACTTCTTGATCTTCGCTAGCAGCATTTGGAATTTAAACTATTATTTAATATAATATTTTATTTAATATTATATTGTGTATATTTATATTTTAAAAATTTATTGTATTTGTGTATTCAAGTATATCTTTAGAGATGATTTGTTACCACGTATAATTCTTGTGGCCATATTTATAATGATTTTTTCTTTTTTACTTTTTTATTCAGAAATAATTTCAGACTTTCACAATACTGCAAACACAAAAAGATGTATAAACATTTGTGAAAGTACAAACACTCCTATACGAGAGTTGCAAAATATCACACTGTATACTTCAGCAAAGAAATGTGTAGATGGCAAAAAGCATATGAAAACTGCAAAACAGATTTATTAGTCCTTAAGGAGAAGCAAATTAAACTCACAGTGAGATACTACTACTCCCTGGTTAGAATGAGTCAAATTAGAAATACCGATTGTACTAAGTGTTGGCAGGGAAACCGAACCACTGAAACTCCTGTCCACTGCTAGTGAGAGTGTAAAATGTTATGGCCACTCTGGAGAAGAGCTTGACACCTGCATTAAAAAATACACACATACGTATCATATGACCCAGTCCTTCCACTCCTAGATATCCAACCACAATAAATGAAAGTGTGTGCATGCAAAGTCTTGAAACTGAGTGCTCATAGCAGCTTCATTTGTAATGTCTACAAACAGGTGAAGGGATAAACAGATTGTGATATCCACACCATGGAATACTATTCGGCATTAAAATAGAAAAAAAACTATAGATGCCCGCAGTAACAGGAACGAGTCTCCATATAACTGATGAGTGTAAAAAGCCAGGCAAAAAAAAAAAAAAAAAAAAAGGATCCACACATCACACATCTCATTCCATGTATGTCACATATTAAAATATGAAAACAAATCTAATGACAGAGCAGATCACTGGCTGCCTGGGTGGGGGGTGGGGCAGCGATGCAGATCACTGTGGAAGAAAGATGACAAAGGCATGAGGCAACCCTCGAGCTGATGGATAGCTTCGTTATCTTGATTGTTGCGATGGCTTCACAAGTATGTACCTATATCAGTACTTATCAAATGGTACTTTTTAAATAAGTGTGATTTGTTTTGTTTTAATTATACTCCAATAAATCTATAAAAATTCATAATAGATACGATTTTTTTGTATATCAGGTACTGTTTTCTAGCTCCTTATAAAAAGTAGGAAAGATATGTAAAAGCATTTAGCACTCTAGCAGTTATAGCAGAGATGCAATATAATTTAGTTGAAAACAAATCTGTTTTATAAATAATCTTTCAATGAAAATGTTTGGTATGGGGTAAAAAGTTTACTTCTAATTGCATAGAGAATCCCAGTTTTCTTCTGATACATTTTTGAACTAAACAAACGAAAAACAACACAACAAATGAGTTTTTCTGGCTCATGGAACCCAATGGCAAAACAGCAAGAACAAGAGCCACATCATCTCTAGATATATGGATATAGATACATATATGTACATGTGTCTATATATGTTCATACATATTACACACTGAGAAATGTACAAATTTAAATCCATCTAAGAGGATTAGATAGATTTTTAGAAACCTATTCATTGGTAACTGAATGTCAGAGATTTCTTTTTTTTGAATGTCAGAGATTTCAAAGTCAATTTATTAAGATGCCTTAAGTACAGTTGTGTTCAACAGATACCTTTAAAAAGTAAATCAACGAACTTCTTTTTTTAATTATGTATTCATGCAAAAGTCATAATGAAAATAACTTTCAACATTGTATTTTTTGAGAGAGAGAGGCAGCACATGAGTGGAGAGCAGCAGAAGGAGAGGGAGAGAAATTCTCAAGCAGGCTGCATGTCCAATGCAGAGCCTGATGCAGGGCTCGATCTCACAACCCTGAGATCATGACCTGAGCCAAAAATCAAGATTCCAAGGCTCAACCAACTGAGCCACTCAGGCGCCCCAAATTTCAATATATATATTTAAAAGATTTTATTTATTTATTTGAGAGAGACAGAGCACAGGCAGGGGGAGCAGCAGAGGGAGAAACGGGTTCCCTACTGAGCCAGGAACCAGAACCAGACTCGGAGCTCGGGCTGGACCCTGGGGTCATGACTTGAATGGAAGGCAGATGCTTAACTGACTGAGCCACTCAGGTACCCCTAACTTTCCATATTTTAAAAATTGGGTTTTTTGGCCCCATAGCCCTAAAAGTTGCTACTATTTATGAAAAACACTACTCTTACACAGCTTCTAATTGAAGATACTAAAAAAATTAAATACTGTTTCCAAACTTATTTTGGCATTGAAGTTAGCATTATTTGTTTAACATTGATTAGAGACAACTAAAAATGAGGATAGTCAATGGTTTGAAATAAAAAATAAAAAATAGTACTTGGTTTTCTTGTTTCCTTTTTATCATTCGAATATCCTCATGCTATTATTATTTACAAACTCTGGTTTCTCAAAGGCCAGAATTCATTATAGAGCAAATAATTTTTTTTTAATAGTAAAGTGTTAAGGTGAATAAAGGTATAGAGGAGAGTATTATGAGGAAAAAGAGGTAGGGTGCTGAAAATTTCTACTATGAAGTATAAAAGATCACTGAATATGCCTACCAAATACGGAATTCCTATAGTCACCATTTAGCTGATAAATGAGCTGATATTTAATTAGTTCATCAATAATTCATTATTTATTGAACTTCTGTAGTTAAGGAACTATGAGAAACACCGTGATAGATGATTCTTAAAGCTTCAAGAAAAATAGTGCATGAGAAAAGTAGCATATGGCTAGAAACTGAACCTTGGGAAACATAAAAAATGTAGAAGAAGTAAATCCACTGAAAAACAGGAAAAAAGGGTAAAAAAGCTCAGAGGTGCATCTGAGCAGGGTGTCATCTTGGAAATCAAGCTTATATCATAAATATATTGACACAGCACCGAGGACCTGTGGTAGACAACACCAGTGCTCATCGATATCCAATCTCCTCTCCTTTCAGGCATATGGAAAACAGCAGATTCCAGCCCTCCTGCAGGCACACCCAGTAATTTGACTAGTTCTAGCCAATGAGCTTTGAGCGGCGGTGGCAGGTGTCAACTCTGCCCAGGCACAGAAGAGCAGATTTATGATGTCCCTTCTCGTCCTCCTCCCACCATAAGTTGGCTTATTGGAACGTCCATCAGCCTGTGTCCTTGAATGACTACACAAAGCGGAGAATTTTTATGGTGACATGTGACATGAGAGAGAAATGTGAACTTGTGTGGTGTGAAAGGACTGGGCTTTGAGGGTTGAGTGTTTTTAAAGCATACGTGTAGCTGTCTTGACTAATAAGGGAAGCCAGAAGTTAGCACTGTTATGTATCAGAGCAGCGAAAGCTATTTCCGCCAGCCTGATTTTGGTGGGCCTGTGGTGGTTCACAAATAGGTAGGATGCCGTCTTAAAGGACTTTCTCTTTCTGGATCGGAACAACAAGACAATCATGCGTGTCGGATGGAAGAGATAAATAAACACGGCCACGTGTTTTGGCGGTATGCATTGATTTACCATCTCCAATCTCGCATCCTTAATATATATTATCATGGAAGACCATTTACATGCCTGAAGATTCCACGTTGCAATTATCTGCACATTGCAATCAAGCATCTTATCGCTGCAGGCCTATACAAAATGTTAACCATTTTTATGAAGTGCTGGAATGCTACAAAGGATCTTATATGGAGTTGGAGTAAAGCAAATTTTAATCACCCCTCCCAATCTAGGCATTGTGCCATGAAGCACTACAAGATCACTCCCCCCAGATCAGGGTCAACGGAAGTAGAAACATAAGGATAGACATGAAGCTGTCAGAAATTCCTGGGTGGCAGATGTCCATCAACAGATGGATTAATAAAGAAGATGTGGTATATATATTATATATATTATGGTGTATATATATAATATATATAATGGAAAACTACTTGGCCATCGGAAAATAAAATCTCACCTATTACAATGACATAGAACTAGAACTAGAAGGCATTATGCTAAGTGAAATAAGTCCATCTGAGAAGAGAATTATATGATCTCAGTCATATGTGGAAATTTAAGAAACAAAACAGGATCATAGGAGGGGAGTTAAAAATAAAGCAAGACGAAATCAGTGAGGGAGACAAACCATAAGAGACTCTTAATCACAGGAAACAAACAGGTTTGCTGGAGGAGAGAGGGTAGGGGGATGGGGTAACTGGGTGATGGGCATCAAGGAGGACACGTGATGTTCTGAGCACTGGGTGTTATAGAAGATTGATGAATCACTGATCTCTACCTCTGAAACTAATACTATTTGTTCATCAATTGAATTTAAATGTTAAAAAAGAACAATAAAAAAAAAGGAAATTTCTGGGCTGGCTGAGGGCCGTTTTGAACCGTTGTGTGAGGGCACCACAGTCCTAGTCTAGGGCATTCTCTACCTTGCCTCAGGGCCATCGATGGTGCCAGGATCCACACAGATGCAGGTGACCTCAGGTGTAAAATCTTGGCAGTACGAATATTGGTTAGGAGTTTCCAAAAAGTGAGTGAGGGTTGATAGTTCTTGAATGGTCACTTCTCTTCGTCTGCCTTCCTCACCCAAATCTCCGGGACTGGTGACACAAACTAAGATGTTTCTCGGATGTCCCCGGCACTCCACCTCCAGGCTCACACCTCTCTCCTGCCCCGTGGACAATTGAAGGACATCAGGTCAGGCCTAGCCTGGTGTTGGATGCTTGGCCTTCCTCCATCTAGGTTGCTGGACAGAGCAATGAATATTCCAATAGGATTATTAACTGATTAAAATAAGGAGATAACCAAGGAGCTCAGCTTTTTAAAAAGAAAACAGCAAACTGGATTACAGAGTCCATTAAAAGAGGAAGTTTTACAACTGATGGGACAAGGGTTCAAAATAGGCATTGTAAACACACTCAAATGGATTGGGAACAATATCACCAACATGAAACGATAAAAAGAAAATGTAAAAAGATACAGGTTGGAAACATTATGGGTAAAAAAGTATAGGAGCACCATGGATGGGATTAAAAGTAGGGTTGGTACAGCTGCAGAATTAATGATCCCATTGGAAATGTGATGGAGGCTCCTTCCCAGAGGGAACAGGTAAAAATAAGGACACAGAAAATAGAAAAGAGATGCCAAGCCAAGCAGAGGTGGAAGCAATCCGTGGAAAGGCTCACATCTGGATAGTAGGAGTGCCAGAAATAGGGGGTTTAATATTGAAGAAACAATGGTGATCGAGGCCCCAGACTGAAAGCTGAACATTTTCAGTGAAAAAAAAAAAAAAAAAAAAAAACAGAGCGGGACAGACATGAGAAGTAAAGAAAAAGCCACAGTTAGGCATGGTCTATGAAATTTAAGAGTGTCAAGGACAAAAAGATTTTCGGGAAAAGCAAATCAGGTCTTCCGACCACGATTCATCTGTGTTGGTTCTGCTTATCCCTGTATGTACTGTTCATGAGAAAATGCTTGCTTTTTTTTTTTTTTTTTTTTTTTTAGTGCTCACTTTCTGAGCCATCAGCTTGTGGGCAACTGAAACAAAACAGCACTTGTTGGCCAAGGTCAATTGTGAAGAGGATCCAACCTGGTTTGGGGATCTGACTAAAAGAACAAAATAACTTGTTCACCATGGCCGGGGAAAATAGATTTTTTTTCCTTGAATAGATGCAATATTTCCTTTGACTCTTTTTAAAGAGTCAAAAGACTCCTAAGCAGTCTTCTGAAGAAACGTTATCGCCATGCTATGTGACAGCTATGAAGAGGTATGCATGGATTAATACTCTGAGGGTGAGGATAAAATTATAATGAAAATCATTTTGCCTATGAAAATTGTTTATCATCATTATCATATTACAAAGCAATCTGGCTTAGATGGAAGTAGTTCATGTAAGTGATCGTAAGTAATATTATTATAACCAATCAAAAGTTAGCTCTCTCCTCATTGTTTTTTAGTCCTCCAGTTAAAAATCAGTAAGTTTAAATGCGAATTATCATCATCATCTCTATCATCACCACTCTCACGTGCAGATAATTTTGCCCACTGCCCCACATGTATAAGACGGAAGTCTTGTTTCTGATTGTCTGAAGTATTGGGATTTCCTTGGCCACCAACCCCTTATACCATATCTTAACATGTAAGTACCTAGTTTGGGGGCTTTCTGTTTTTTGTTTGTTTTTGTTTTTGTTTTTGTTTTTTGCTAGATTATTTGCAAAATGCTCCTTCCTTCTTTGCCTTCCTTAATATGTACTGAGTACTCACTGTGTACTAGCACCGAATGATGGTGATAAAGGAGAAGAAAAGCTTTGATCCCTGACTTGTACTTTCCAGAAGCCCCCAAGACTGGTGAGCAACTGCTCCCTGCTCAACAGTTCTGTGTTGAATATCCTGGGGTCTAGGGGATTTGAGGGAAAAGAATCTGGACCATGAAGATGTTGAAGATATTGATTGTATGTCACCGGTATGCTCCCAGGATATGGGAATGAGGAAAGTTCTGATCCGGGATTTGTAGCAATGGAAAGGCAAGGACAAAAAATGTGACTACAGAGATATGATCATGTTAGTCTAGTTTTAGGGGGAAAAGGATGATCAGTAACTCCTCCAGGAACATAGAAATGTCTTTTCTCCCTTTCTCTAGCTCTCTCTCTCTCTCTCTCTTACACCCACACACCCACACACACGCCCCAGGTTTGATGTAAGGACCAACCATAAGCATGCACAGTGTGATTTTAAGAGCCAACTCTTTCTTTCTGACTCTGATGATTTAGCACAGGAAAACAAAAGCTTTCTTTTGCCTGGTAACTATGATAAAGTAAATAATACGGCATCCCCAAGATGGCTATGTTACTGAGGAGCACAGGAACCAGAGAGCAGATTTATGATTTCTGGCTGATGAGTCAATAAGAATGGACCTAAGTTTCAAAACTAATCAGTAAAGTGATAGCTCAAAAATCACAATGCCTTATAAGGAAGTCACAGTCATCCTACAGTTTGCTTATGGGACTTAAGTACCATATGATATAATAACACGTTGAGTAAACTCACCAAATTGCGGTGGGTGGAGGTACCACTTCCTCAAAAAAACAAGAAGCTGTCAGATATTTAAAAAGAGGTTAATAGGGAGAGGCTTTCTCTCTAAGACAGGGTAGGGCTTTCCAGGTAAACACTTAGATGTTCAAAGGACAGAAAGGGTGGCTTGGAAACCTAGGCTTGAGAACCATTTGGAGCTCTTGTCTTCAGATTGTCCAGGAAAGAGAGGTCCAAAAGGGCTGACAAGAGGATCTGGATGATCTGACCCAAACCTAGGAAGGCATGTGTAGTTCTTACTCGAATTCTAAATAAGTGGCTTCTAGTATCCAATTGCTCTCCCCACCAGGAAGAAATATTTTCCTTGCGAAGTGAGTAAGTGGACTTTCTACTCCAAATGTGTCTTAGATGACTTTGGGTGGTGAATTTTTCCAGGAAATGGATAACTTGACTTTTTACAGTTGAAAGATCATCAACCGAAGCATAGGATGAGAGAAAAGAAACTGCAGGATGCCTTTTGAATATTAGTTTCTCCCTTACAGATATATACGTCTCAACATATCCAAGCCTTTGTCATGTGTAACAGAAGGCGTGTCCTCCAGTCTCCTAATAAGACTGTCATTTTCATCAATGACTATAGAGAGGGAGAGATTAGTGACCCTTGAGATTTATGCCATTCAGTGCCTAGGAGTCTTCTATTCATAAATTCTGCTGAATTTAGTAGGATGTTACTTCATTATAGTAATAAATATAAATTGAAAATATAATTTTTAAAAAAGATTTTATTTATTTATTCGTGAGAGACACAGAGAGAGAGACACAGGCAGAGGGAGAAGCAGGCTCCATGCAGGGAGCCCGACGTGGGACTCGATCCTGGGTCTCCAGGATCACACTCCGGGCTGAAGGTGGCGCTAAACCGCTGGGCCACCAGGGCTGCCCCAGAAAATATAATTTAATATCTAATGTAAATATAAAATATATAATACAATGAGAATAAATAATATAAATATAAATGAAAGAAGTAATAAAGTAGGATGATAACTTCAATATAAAAATCCCTTAGAATTCCAAGAAGTCCGAGAAACGATAATCACTGGTGTCGTGGTGCATTAATGCGTGTGCAACGTTACAAACACGTGTATATGAAAGCTCTGTGATTCGACTGACCTTCTGACTACACTAGAGTTTGGACAAAGAACTTATTGTTTGCAAACTGTGCATCAGCAAGCACAGAATACTTCGGAACGAGACCGTTTGACATTACACGTTGCTGTGGGGCCTTCAGCAGGAAACTTACCAGCCGAGAGGTGTGTTTCGTGTGTCTTCTCTACCTTTCAGAAACCCGGGGAACACCTGTGGCTGTCGACACAACACAGAAATAGATGAAGGAAATGTCCCTTCCAGATTCTCAGATTTGGGTCCAGGTACATGAGGCCACGTGTGCAGGAACCGGGGCTCTGCTGGGCCACCTTCAGTTAGGAGGTGCTCAGGTGCACGCCGGGCGCTCCTGCCGTCAGGCTGCTGACTTAGCAGCTAACCTGTTAAGGGGGCCTCAGGGTGACTTGTCTTCTCTGGTTAGATGATGACACAGCCGACGATTCTTCGACATTGGAAGTTTGTTCCCGATGAAAGGCAGCGCCAGGATGAGAAGGGGGAGGCCAAGGTGGGAACGGGGGCTCCTTGGATCAGGGGTGGTTTCCGGGTGGTGAGAAGGGCTGTGCTGTGTGTACAGAGTGTGACCTGGGTGGCGACCCCTCCCCGTTACTCTTGGGGAGATTTGCCAGGGAGGAAGGTCATTCCATAGCCGCCGCCCCCAATCCTGAGCTTGGCACCTGCGCCTCCACGCCGCATCCTCTGCACGGCTCCCCGTCCCCCAGGCCGTGTGCGGCCAGAGCTCCCTGCTTGCCCCACCAGGGTACAGGCCCGACTCCCTGTTCCCCTGGTTGGAAATCCCACACTGTGTTCTCTTTAACTATGTGGTCCAACTCCCCCCAAGCACCTGCAGTCAAGGCTGCATGGGTGGAACAGTTTCCTCTAAAGAATGAGGAATAATTAAAGGAAATTAATTACCGCCAAGGATAAGAGCTTTAAATATTATACCTCAGATATGCCTGTTTCCCTAGTGGCGGGGGGAGGCAAGTTCAGCCCCTCAGAAGGGTCATTTAAGAGCACCCACTATTTCTGTCTTGTCCTTCTGCCTTCTTCATCCTTGCTGCCAATGTTCTCCATCCCCTTTTCAGTAAAACCCTACTCCCTGCCCCACGGGGACTTCTATGGCCCTTGCTTCCATCCCCTTTCTCCAAGAAGTGCAATCCAGAAAGTGGAACCGTCCCAGCCGGGTTTTCAACGAGATAATCACCCTGGAACAACATGAAGGGAATTTCAGCAGAAAGTCCAGGTGGGCTTTGGTTCTCGGGGCGGGGTGGCGGGGGGAGGGTGTCCTAAGATCACAGGATAAGATGCTTCTCAGGGGTACCTAGTGAGTAACACAGCAAGCACACGGGCCTTTCTCAGGGCCACCTCCTCCCTGCAGCGACAGGGATTGCATTCGGCCCTTCAGAAATTCCCATAATCACACTGCTGCCGTCACCTGATGTGTGTTATGTCTTTGGGGACACACTCTTCTTTTCAAGCTTTTCAATGCACCGAAAATAACGATCAGCTGACCCTAGAAGAACCTCCCGCCACGGAAATCCGCACGTACCTTCCGACCTCCTAAAACGCAGCTACTGATAGCCTGCGGGGGACCAGAGGCCTAGCCTAACCACAAACCACTGATTAACACATATTTTGCGTAGGTAGCATTGTATCCTGTATTCTTGTAGTAAAGTCCACTGGAGAAGAGAGAATGTTAAGAAAATCACAAGGAAGAAAAAATACATTTTCGGTGCTGTACCGGATCCACATTTTAGAAAACCCCTGTATACATGAGCTGGTGCAGTTCGAACTGATGTTCTTCAAGGGTCAGTTGTATTTTCCCAGCTGTTTTTTGTTTTTTTGTGTTTTTTTTTCAACACCAAAGGAAAAAAATCAACCTAAAATGTCATTCTGGATCTGAAAGCAGTGGAATCTTAAGGTAATTATCCAGTTCTTGCCCCGGTGCTCACATAGAAGTTTAGGAAGTGGTCAGCGATAGTAACAAATGGGAACGCGGATTTTGCCCCAGACTTCTTTTTGTTCTGGAAAAGAAAGAGCATATTAAAGTGAATCTTCATAAGTAAAAAAAAAAAAAAAAGGAAGGAAGGATTTGGGCTAAGTGTTTAGGAAGAACAAGAAGTTGTAATACCGCACGAGGTTACTGATTAGGAGGGTAAAAAAAGCCACTTCACGTAGTTTCTGAATAGAAAATTAAGAGATTAATCAAAACTGTTAACAACTGGAAACCATCAGGCTTTGATTGGTTGAAGAATTTCAAAACGCATATGTGAAAATCTATTCTTTGAATAGGCATTAATTTTGCATCATTTAAAATTCAAAATATACAAAAGAATGTATACTAAAAGAATTACCTCCCATTCCGGTCCCCAGACATCATCTTTTCCTCCCTGAGGGCAACTCCTATTTTCCACTTCTTGGCTCTGCTTCTCAAGATATGTTATCAAGATGCAGATGTGCTGCGTTTAAATTCCTTCGGTATTTTAAAGCTTGTTACGTTGAGTTATTTTACGGTCACAGGAAATAATACAGAGAGATTCCATAAACCCTTTACCCAGATTCCCTCTTGGTAACCTACAGTAGGGTGCCACAGGGTCCTCTCTCTGGTGCGATATCACAGCCTTCACCCCGGCCCCCCTTAATCTGTTCTCCAAGTCTATATTTTTTTTTAAACTTTATTTATTTATTTATTTATTTATTTATTTATTTGAGACCCAGAGAGAGAGAGGCAGAGACATAGGCAGAGGGAGAAGCAGGCCCCACGCAGGAAGCCCGATGTGGGACTCGACCTCGGGGCTCCAGGATCACACCCTGGGCCTAAGCCAGATGCCGAACCCCTGAGCCACCAGGGATCCCCCTCCAAGTCTATAATTTTGTCATTTCAAGAATGTTCTATAAATGGTATCATACAGTTTGTAGCCTTTTGAGATTGACTTTTTTCCTTTCAATATAATTCTCTGCACGTTGTTGCATGGGGCTGTAGTTTGTTCCTTTTTATTGATGAAGAGTATTCCATGCTATGGATGCATCACGGTGTAACCATTGGCCTGTTGAACAACATCTAGTTGTTTCCTGTTTCCGACTATGATGAATAATGTTGAGCATCATTCTAATGAAAGCTCTAAGCATTCATTTACAGGTTGCTGGTGATTGTAGGTTTTCATTTCTTTGGAAAAAGTGCCCAGGAATGTAATTTGGGGTCATGGGTCACTACATGTTTGCTTTTTTCCAGAGTGTTTTTTCAAATTGTTTTCCAGAGTGGCTATGCCATGTTCCATTCTCCTCCTCCTCCTCCTCCTCCTCCTCCTCCTCCTCCTCCTCCTCCTCCAGATTTTATTTATTTGGGAAAGTGGGAGAGTGAGAGCATGAGAGAGAGAGAGAGAGAGAGAAAGAGAGAGCAGGAGGGAAGGGTGGAGGGAGAGGGAGAAGCAGACTCTCCACTGAATAGGGAGCCTGACTCGGGGCTCAATTCCAGGACCCCGAGATCATGACCTGAGCCAAAGGCAGATGCTTAATCAACTGACTGAGCCACCCAGGTTCCCTGCCATGTTCCACTCTTATTAGCAATGGGAATGATTCAGTTTCTCCACATCCTTACCAGCATTTGGTGTTATTTCACTGACTGAGCCACCCGGGCTCCCCTACTCTTCTTTTTTAAGATTTTTTTCCAGCTATTCTAGGGACTGTGCCTTTCCATATAAATTATAGGATAATTTCATCTGTGCCTACAAAAAAACTTTGCTTGGGTTTTGATAGGGACTGCATTAAACCAGTAGATCAATTTGGGGAGAACCAACATCTTTACTAGCTTGCATCCTCCAATTCATGAACACAGTACATCTTTCCACTTATTTAGATCATTGATTTCTCTCATCAGCATTTTGTAGTTTCCTGTATACAAGTCCTATATTTCTTTGGTTAGATTTACACCGAAGTATTTCTCCTTTTTTGAGTGATTGTACATGATACTGAATTTTTAGTTTTGACTTCCATGTATTCATCATGGGTACCCAGAAATACAGTAGATTTTGCATGTACATCTTGTATTTCGAAGCCTTGCTGAACTCACTAAATCATTCCCAGGAGCTTGTTTGTTATTGTTTGTAGATTTCTTGAGATTTTCTATAGAAAATCAGGTCATCTGAAAATAGAGGTAGTTTTATTTCTTCCATTCCAATCTGTTTGCCTTTTCTTGACTTATTGTACTGGCTAGAAATTCTAGTACAACTTGAATGTGAGTAGTGAGAACAAATAATTTTGTCTTATCCTTGTGCTTGGAGGGAAAAGCATTTCACCTTCTACCACTAAGTACAATGGTAACCATAACTTTTTTACAGATGCTCTTTATCAAACCGAGACACTTCCTCTTTATTCCCATTTTTCTATGAGCTTTTTTTAAAAATCATGAATAGCTGTTGAATTTTATCAAATGCCTTTTCTCTTCTAATTGATGAGATGACATGAATTTTCTCCTTGATTCTATTACTATATGGATAACACTGATTTTTTTTTTAAGATTTTATTTTTTTATTCATGAAAGACAGAAAGAGAGAGAGAGAGGCAGAGACACAGGCAGAGGGAGAAGCAGACTCCACACAAGGAGCCCGACATGGGACTCGATCCTAGGTCTCCAGGATCACACCCTGGGCTGAAGGTGGTGCTAAACCGCCTAGCCACCCGGGCTGCCTGATAACACTGATTTTTGAATATCAAACTACCCTTTCATCCCTGGAATAAACTCACTCAGTCATAGTGTATACTTCTTTCTTTTTTCTTCTTTTTATATATTGCTGATTTTTATTTGCCAATATATTGTTGAGTTTTTCACAATTATATTCACAGGGGATATTTGTAGATTTCTTTTCAAATAGTGTCTTTTTCTGACTTTGGTATCAGAGTACTATCAGCTTCATAAAATGAATTGGAAAGTGTTCACTCCTCTTCTAGTTTCTGAAAGGGACCACAGAGTTGGTATTAACTTCTTTAAATGTATGATAGTTTTTCAGGAGTTCTCTAGGCCCAAATATTGCTTTCTTGGAAGTTTTAAAATTATGAATTAATTTCTTTTAATAGTTACATGGCTGTTCATATTATCTACTTCATAGAGGGTAAATTGTAGTAGTTTATAGTTTTCAAGGAACTGATCCAATGCATTGAGGTTGTCAAATTTATGAGTATAGAGTTGTTCCTGGTATTTTTTATTGTCCTTTTAATGTCTGTAGGGTCTATAATGACATCCTCTGTTTTAATCCTGATTTTTGATCATTGGATTTTCTCTTTTTTTCTTAGCTTTGCTAGAGATTCGTGAATTTTATTGATTCTTTCAAAGAATCAGTTTTCAACTTCATTCATTTTCTCTATTGTTTTTCTGGTTCAATTCCATTGATTTCTGTTCTGATCTTCATTATTTCTTCTTGTCTGCTTACTTTGGGTTTCTTTTTCTTTTTCTTTTTTTTTTTCCTGATTCTTAAGATTGGAGATTGTCCTCTGATCTAATGTACACATTTCAGTGCCACAAATTTCCTTTTCCATATTGCTCTACCTGTCTCACATGTTCTGAAATTCATTTTCACTTTCATTCAGTTAAGTAAATATATTTTAAAAATTTCTCTCAAGACTTCCTCTGTGATTCACAGGCTGTGCAGGAGTTTGGTGTTTTGTTCCAAGTGCTTGGACATTTCCTGGTTTTCTTTCTGTTACTGATTTCTAGTTTGATTTTATTGTAGTTGGAGTAGATGTAGTATGATTGCATTTATTTTATTTTTTTAAAGATTTTATTTATTTTTTTATTCATGAGAGAGAGAGGGGGGAGGGGCAGAGACACAGGCAGAGGGAGAAGCAGGCTCCATGCAGGGAATCTGATGCGGGACTCAATCCCGGGACTCCAGGATCACACCCTGGGCCCAAGGCAGGCCCTACACTGCTGAGCCACCCAGGGATCCCCCGCATTTATTTTAAATGTGTTCAGATTTGACTTATGAACCAGGGTATTGTCCTTCTTGGTAGTCCATGGGCATTTGAAAAGATTGTGCCTTCTGTTTTTGGGTGGAGTGTTCCACCCACCCAAAGAGAGATGTCAACTACATCCTACTGATTGATGATGCTTTTGATCCTTGCTGACTTATTGTCTAGTTGCTCTATCAGTTCTTAACAGAGGGGGGCTGAAGTCTCCACCTATAATTGTATGTTTGCCTAATGCTTGGTTCAGATCCACCAGCTTCTGTTTTACATAATTTGCAGCTCTCCTATTTGGTGCATTAGATATTACTCTTTTGGGTATGTTGATCATTTTAATCACTTTATAATATCCCTTTCTGTCTGTCGGTTTTCTTTGATCTGAAGTCTACGTTTTCTAATATTAATGGAGCCACTAGTACTTTGTTTTCAGCAATGTGCACGAGATGCATCTCTTTTTTCATTTATGGATCATATATTTGATAAAGAACCCTAAATACAAATGACTTATAATGTGTGAGGCTTAACAGGATAGTCCGAGACCTTAGAAATATTCTTTCTGGCTCCAACTGTGGTGCTGGACAGGGCCATCCCATCTATGGACAAGTTGTACACTGTAGCGTGTGGCTGTAGGTGGTAGCTCTGGGAAGAGACACTAAAAACCTCTGTGGATGGAGGCATATAAACCAAAGGACTTCCTCCTACTCACTATCATCCCCACCTACCCATGGCCTGGCATGGAACTCTTGAATCTTTGACCCTATATGGGAGTGGGGAAAAAACGTTTAAGGACTGAAGCCTTGAAAGTGAAATACAAAGATGTGCTGACTCAGGGCCTGTTTGCCCTCAGATGCACATTCCGTGCCTTTGCCCTGAAGGGTGTTTCCCTGGTTCTCATGGTGGCTGGGGCCTACTTTTGGCTGGCAGGAGATGAGAGGGTGGGGGAGAAGAAAAGGTGTAGCACAGATCCCCCCTTCACTTGCCATAAATGTCTTCTGTGGCAGTAGCTGTTTCTCCTCTGTGGCCACAGCTCCCAGGTTGGCCATCCTGCCGGGCCCCTGGGCCCCAGTCCCTCTGTCTCCTCCCTTTCCGTTTCCAGCAAGGGGCCATGCTTGCTCATTTCTGCACAACCTCACCCACCGCTGCCCAGCTCCTGAGTTCTTGTGTCGTCTGAGGTCATTTCCTTGAGTTTCGTTGTCTGATAGGAAATACTTGAAGTGGTCTCCATTTGCCCCGTTAGCCCCTGCTGGAAACAAATGGGTTTAGAGGAAAGGCTGTGATGCATTTCTTACACGCTTGGCTTTGTAGTTTATATTCGCCTTGTGTTATTTTTGTTTGTTTTAAAGATTTTATTTATTTATTCATGAAAGACACACACAGAGAGAGAGAGGCAGAGACATAGGCAGAGGGAGAAGCAGGCCCCATGCAGGGAGCCTGATGTGGGACTCGATCCCGGGTCCCCAGGATCGCTCCCTGGGCTGAAGGCAGGCTCCAAACCGCTGAGCCACTCAGAGATCCCTCGCCTTGTGTTATTATCAAACCTACCCATCTTATTCGCTCAGGCTGTGTGCTAAGTGACACTGTTACGTCCATATGTAATATAAGCCTTCCCAGACAACCATCACTTTCAAGTGACTTTTCTGGAAAGGATGGCTTGAGGCAAAGATGGAAGTCACACCAGGGACCTTTTGACACCGAGCGTGGGACTCCTCAGATGCAGGCCTTTCAGATCACAAGGTCTTTGCTACATTTGTGTCTATTGTTTGTAGGCATGGCGTTTTTCTTGGTAGATTGACTAGATCTTCACAGAACCCGAAGAAGCTCTGCGAAGAGCTTCTGCGTTCCCCACCTCCCCTCAGCCACAGGCCTACTGAGCCATCGCAGATCTGAACCAAGCAGTACCCCATCCCAGTCTTTAGGTGGCAGAGACGTGTCGCCGAGGGGCCACACAGACTGTTATTATGGGTCATTAACTGCCTCATGAACTGGTTTATTAGGTAGGTGTTCTCTGCCCTACTCGGAAACCCACCGAAACTTTGATGGGTGAGAAGCCAAAGGTGGGATGGACGCACCACCCAGAGAGCAAGGCAATCTGGAGACAAGCCCTTGCAAGAGGGCTAGCCGTGAGCCTCATCAAGTTAAGGGCAATCCAGCACTTTATTGCTTTTGGCCAAAGAACATTGCCAAACTTCTAGAGCAAAGGGCAAGTACAAGTCATTGTCCCGAAAAGGTTCTAAGATTTCAGACAGGACAGTACAAAAGGACATTTCCTAATATACAATATTTTGGAAGTGGTTTTATGAGAATGATCATCAGAACAATTCCCTACTGTGTCAGACAGATTCTAATCTGAGATAACTGATGCAAAAAAAGAAAAAAAAAAAAGAAAAATCCATTCATTTATTTATTCTTTTATTTTTTTATTTTTAAAAAGATTTTATTTATTTATTCATGAGAGAGGCAGAGACACAGGCAGAGGGAGAAGCAGGCTCCAGGCAGGGAGCCAACACATAGTCTATCTGGCCAGGCCCTATATTTGCGAAGTTACATACATACCAGGTGTTGGAAATGAAGTAATTTCTGTTTTCTCAAATTGTTCCTTAGAGAATATTCTTCAAAGTTTCCTTCTCCCTCTACCTTCCCAGACTTACCTTAGGGCACAGCAAGGTGGTGTAAATCGTCTTCCCGCGTAGAAGCCCACGGGCATCACTCTGTTGAAACAGGGGTGTGCTGATTTACTTGCCTTTATGTTACCAGAGGCGTATGCAGATTTTGGGACTGTTTTGACCCAAGGTTTACTTACATTTGTATTAATTTACATCAAGTTTATGCCTTTTATGTTCAGATAAGGTATTTAGGTTTAAAAAAAAAAAAGGAAGAAATAAACAGTAACAACAAACTCTCTTGGATTGAGACTGGAACGTGAATTAAACAACATTTATAAGCAATTCTGTGGTTCAGACTCAGCTCAGGCACTAACTAGGTGTGTGACCTCAAGGGAATGACACTTCCCAAATCCTTAAAGGGTGGATCGCATTTGGTAAGTACATCACAGAATTGTCAAGAGGGGCAAATCTGGAAAGCTTGAGCAAAGGCCGGCCACACGGTGAGAGCCAAATACTCACATTCTTACCCCGGAGTTTGCTAACTCGTTGGGCAGAGGCGACGCGGAGGACCTGAGGCTAGAAAAGCTCGGTCCAGGCAAAGCCTCCCCGTGAGAATGGAAGGGATCGAGGGTGAGGATCCCAAGTGGTGGATTCCATCGGAATCTGAATTTGAATTCCCCTCGGCCCGCAATTTCCGAGACGGACCCTATAATGATTGGGGCTCCGGCCCGGCTAGGGTGCTGGCGCCCAGGCCCTGAGGCCGAGCCTCGCAGCACAGGAGCCGCGCAGCCGCCAGGCCTCGGGGTGTCGGACCCCTGCCCCCCAACCCGCCCCGCCCGCCGCCCCTTGAGGCCTCCGAGCGCCCTTCCCTCGCCGCCGCCTGCGTCGGGGTGTCTGGGCGGCGGCGCGCGGAGGCGGGCTCGCTGCTGACGGCTGACGGGGTGCGGCCCAGGGGGGAGGGCGGAGGGAGGAGGGGGGACGGGGAGGGAGGAGGAGGGGGGAGGAGCGCGAGGAGGGCGGAGGAGGCGGAGGGAGGAGGGCGGAGCGCGGAGGGAGGGGAGGGGGAGGGCGGAGCGCGGGGAGCGGAGGGAGGAAGGCGGAGCGCGGAGGAAAGCGGGGGGGGGTGAGGGCGGAGCGTGGCGGGCGGTGGGGGGAGGAGGGAGGCGGAGGGCGGTGGGGGGCGGGGTGGAGCGTGGAGGGCGGGGCGCGGGGCGCGGGGCGCGGGGGGCGGGGCGCGGGGAGGCGCGCGGAGGGCGGAGGGCGGAGGGGGAGGGGAGGGCGGAGCGCGGGGGGCGGGGCGCGGGGGGCGCGGAGGGGCGGGGCGAGGCGAGGCCGGGCGGCCGCTGGCGGCGAGCGCGGCGGGCGAGGAGCGGGTCCGCGGCTGGCGCGCCCGGCGGCCTGTGCCCGGATCCGTGCGCCGCGGCCCCGGCGCGCCTCCCTCCGCCCGGGGTCGGTCCGAGGCCCGGGCCCGGCGCGGCGGCGGAGCCGTGGGCCGCCGGTAGGTCGCGCGGGGCCGGCGGGGCCGCCTGCAGCCTTTTGTGCCGCAGGGAAGGCGGCGGGCGGCGGGCGGCGGGCGGCGGGCGGGCTGCGGGGCGCGGGTGCCCGGCGGGTCGCGGCGCCGCCCCTTCCTCCCTGCCTCGTGTCGGCGGCGGCGCGCGGGGGGCGGGGGCGGGGGCGGCCTCGGGCCCGGGGCTCGGCGGGCAGGTCCCGGGGCGCCGGGCGGGCGGGACGCCGGGGTGTGGGGAGCTGGGTGGGGCCGGTGCGGGGAGCGGGGTGCGGGGTGCGGGGAGCCGCGGCTGCTCGGCCCAGGGGTGGGGCCGGCGCCGTGAGTGTGCAGCGGGTGAGTGTGCGGCGGGGGAGCGTGCGGCGGGGGACTGCGGGGGCGCGCGGCCGGGGGCGCGCGGGGGGGGCGGCCGGGCCGGTGCCGGGGCGGGGCGGGGGGGGCGCGGACTGGCCGCCGGGCGTCCCCCCCACCTGTCGCGGGCGGGCTTGGGGCGGGGGGAGAGCGCAGGGCCGGGCCGGGCCGGGGGCCAGGCGGGCGGCCCCATTGTGAAGCGGCCAAACTCTCGGGCGGTGGAATCCGCCGACCTGGCGAGGCCGCGGGGGCCCTGCCCTGGTCCCCTTGCAGACGGGCCGCCTCCCGGGGTCGGCCTGCCTCGCCGCGCCGCGCCGCGCACCCGGGAGGGCGAGGGCTGCGTGGCGGACCCCGAGGCCGAGAGTGCGCGCGCGTGTGTGTGTGTGTGTGTGTGGCTGTGGCCGTGGCCGTGGCTGTGCCCACGGAGAACCGGGGCTGGGAACTTTGATCCTTGGAGAAAGCCTGGAGGCCGAAGCCTTGGACTGCACGCCCGCCCGCCGCCCTTTCGAGAGGGCCCTGCTGGCACCGCATTTCTGACGTTGCCAGCCTCTTCGACTGACACGGTTTTTCTCAGATGAGCCGCCTTAACGATTTAGAGTAGTTAGCTGTTGCATTTTTTTTTTCACCCCGTAGAGGAAGTTACTAAGGGAGATGGAGATGATCTCTTCCCCCAAGTTTATTTTCTTAGAGACCTCAAAACACACTCTGGGTCATCATTGCAGAAGCTTGGGGTACTCTGCTAATTCAGGACCATGACTTAGGCCAACGCGATGATGTTCAGCGCCTGTCTCACAGATTTCAGTGTTCCTGCCATGTAGCTGTGTATGCATCCTGCATTTCATAAAATGACCAGGATGAACGAGAAGGGTTAACGGGCCCAGAGATCTCTTGATTGCATGAGATCGGTGCATAGAATATGCTCCTGTCCACATTTTAGTGCATTGCAAGCGCGACTGGTTAATAGTGACTATTCCAGGACGTAAGATGTCTGGGGTTTTTGTTAACCTTGCATGATGGTCAACGAATTTGTTCGCTTTCTCTGTATGATTTTGTATCCTCGGGAGAGCTCTTGCACACCCTTAAAAGTACGTAGTGCGGTGGGAGTAACAAAACTCTGTATAAACAGGGTTGAGATTTTCTTTGCTGTTGCTGCTTTTTATCCTGGGGTGGGGGGGGGGGGGGGGGAGGAAGTGAGCTCTTTTTTTCCTCCAGAGAGAGCTCTGATTCCGTCACCAGCCTATCAAAATAAGCTTCTGGATTTAAGCTTCCCGGTGGAAGGTCAGCCAGTTCCACCGTGTGCACCTGTCCCATTTCGGTTATGCTTCCTAGGAGGCAAGTTTCTTGTAAAGCCTGCCTGTAGACCTGCGGTTCCAGTTATTGGTAGTCATATTTGTAGTGAAACCAAATGTTTTTTTCTAAAAGTAGAAGGGTGACTTTTCATAATGGTGAGACAACAGTGGTGATCTAGCTTTAATTTCTACTAGCAGATGTAGAGGGAAAAAGAATGCTGTACTTTCAGGGGATTACTATGAAGAGAACTGATACTACCAAGAGAGACTTTTTTTTTGGGGGGGGGGGTCTTACTCAACCAATTGTGTGTTGTCTATACCACCTTGGTGAGGCTAATAATGATTTGCTTGTAAGATCAAGGATGGTTCCGGAAAAGTCACACCCTACCCAAAACTCTTCTTAAAAATCATTGATGATTTAGTTTTTATGAGTTACAAATGGAAAAGTGAGATTAAAGTCCTCCCTCGGAGGAGGGTGGAGGGTAGGTGCAGCTAAGCATTGTGTTGCTGTTGTGTGTGTTGTATCTTTGGCAGTTAAACCACTTTGTTGCTGCTCAGTGTTCTCTTACTTGAGAGATGTTTTGGTCTCTTATCTTTGTCTTTAGGGTAATCTTTGAGATGAGTGGTCACAAAATATTTTCATTAGTCTGAATGCAACTTTTAAAAATCCCGGTTTTTTTCCAAGTGCTTTTTAAAATTATTGATCTCTCCTCAAATAGCTACCTTGAGGGACGCCTGGGTGGCTCAGCGCAGGGTGTGATCCTGGAGTCCTGGGATCGAGTTCTGCGTGGCCTCCCTGCAGGAAGTCTGCTTCTCCCTCTGTCTGTGTCTCTGTCTCTCTTTCTCGTGTCTCTCATGAATAAATAAATAAAATATTTTTAAAAAAATAGCTACCCTGAGAAATACTGCCTCTTTCCATTTTTTCCCCTTGTGTTTGGGGATCTAGAATTAGAACCCAGAACTTAGACTCTACCATTTTTCTTTGCCTAAAATTTATCTTGTTTCCCATCATATAATCTTAAGTGACTCGTGGGACTTATTTACCAGAATTCACAAGGGCTATTTGCTAGCCTTCATATTTATAGCCGGCCATCTGATTTGGAAGTGATAGATTTTAATTTTTTTTCTCTGGAAAAAAAACAAGCAAACATTTTTTTAAAGTAGGCTCGATGGTGGAGTCCAACACACGGTGTGAACCCACGACCCTGAGGTCAATACCTGAGTTGAAATCAAGAGATAGATGCCTAACTGAGCCATCCAGGTGCCCCTAATTTTTTTTTTTTAATTTTTCTTCCAATTTTTTATTTAAATTCTAGTTAGTTAACATATAGTGTAATAATGGTTTCAGGAGTAGAATTTTGTGATTCTTCACTGACATAGAACACCCAGTGCTTATCATAACCAGTGTCTTCCTCAATAGCCATCACCCATTTAGCCCATCCCCCACCCACCTCCTGTCAACCATGAGTTTGTTCTCTGTCCATTCATTGTTTCTCTTATGGCTATTTTGTCAGTGGATCTGTGCTGAAGTTTGATACTTATGGCTTTTTTGTATGCAGGGATATTGTGTGGGTGTGAACACTTCCATGTGGAGTGTGTTTGAGGGAAAAACACTCCCTTCTCTGGGTTCCCAGTACCATTCAGGTTTACTGTTCTGTGTATTCGAATTCCATGTATTGCCATGTCTGTCTGTCTGTCTCTCCCTCTTGACTGGTCTCCAGCTTCACTTTTTGTATTTGCCCCAGTGCCTGTATAATGCTGGGATATAGTAAGACTCAAGAAATCTTGTTGAATGTGAGTAAATGAATAATTGAATGGCCAAATGGATCCACCCAGTGAACTACTCAGATCTGTGTGGGCCGCCACTGTGCAAGCAGAAGGGTCTCTTTCCATTCCTTTTCTTCCTAGTCTTTTAATTCATTGCCTTTTCATTGTTAAATAATACTTTTGAGTAGGATAACAGTATAATCGTCAAACTGGGACACTTTTGAGAGATAAAGGGGGTGCTGTAAATAATTATGCCGCGTTCCTGGCTGTGAACGGAGACATATGGCCACCCTACTTTTGAAGGACATTCTTCTTTATTTACCTGTTTTGATACCTGTCACCCTGCCTGAGAAATTTGACACGCTTCCTAGTTAATGTTTGCAAACTCTTCTATTTGCAGAAGCTTCATTTGCAGTCCTCTGTTGGGTGTCTTTTGCTTAGTCACTCAAGGCTTGCCTACCCAGAGGCCTGCGGGAAGACCTTGGCCATGCTCACCTTTTCCTATTTTCATTGCTTCCGGGAGAATGTCACAGGGTTTTCTGTTCGTTTCAGTTGTTTGTAGCTGGAAGCATCATATATTCTAGCTCCTGCTCTGCTTCCTAAAGTCTGTGTCTCTGCAAAGCGTTTAGTCCATCCTGTAAGCCTTTCCCATGAGTTCCTTTCCTTCTTGCTGACGACCGTCTTTGAGAGGAGATCCGCTGATGCCTTGCCAAGCCTTCATGATCAAAACATTGGCCAGAATCAGCTGCAAGTGTGAGAGATTCATAGATTTTTAAAGCATTCTAAAAATGTCATTGCCGTCTGAAACTTTATTCTAGTTTTGAACGCAGGGGAACCTTAACGTGATGATCTACTCTTGCTCTGGAGCCGAAGGGGAAATTTAGGAAATGGTGGGTACTTTCGTAGTAAACAAAGTGTATTCACTCGTCATCCCTGTTATGCCAGTGCCTGTGGGCTTTGGAGTCAGACGGGTAGGCGTTCGGATTCTTCTTCTAACTCTCAAATAGTGTGTTACTTGGTCGAATACTTTCAAAGGGGGGTAGTATTTTCCACGCGGAGTAGCTATAAATTGCTTACAGCTTTTGGCATAAAGCAGGTGTTCAAAAATATTGGTTTCTTCTTATTAGAAAGCCCGGTCTCTGGGAACTTTCATACTACGTTATATTGATTTCTAGTAGGAGATGGGATAAAGCCTTTACTGTAGTTTTTGTTGTTGTTGTTGTTCTTGGTTTTACTGTTTTGTTTTTGTTTTGTTTTTGTTTTGTTTTTGTTTTTAAAGTAGATTCCTTTATAGGTGATCTCTTTAAGAAGCCTTGTTCTTTTTTTTTTTTTTTAAGATTTTATTCATCTCTTCATGAGACACACACACACACACAGCGAGAGAGAGGAGCAAAGACACAGGCAGAGGGAGAAGCAGGCTCCATGCAGGGAGCCCAACATGGGACTTGATCCTGGGACTCCAGGATCAGGCCTTGGGCCAAAGGCAGGCGCCCAACTGCTGAGCCACCCAGGGATCCCCAAGAAGCCTTGTTCTTATACTAGTGTCTGGTCTTGTGCTTTTAATTCTTCCTTTTTTTCATCATCTTTCCTCTTCTCTTCGCCCCTGTGCACAGATAGCAGGTGGTTCCATGCACAGAAGTAAGCAGTGAGCAATGACTAAAAAATGAGAAAGGCAGTGGAGCTCCTGCACCTCGGTGCGCCTGGGTGGCTCCCTGGACTCTGTGTTTGTCTTCTATTTCTGGCTTGGCACTGCCATAACAGGGATAATCAGTTACTACACTTTGTTTACTATGAAATTACCGAGCATTTCCTAGACTTCCACAGCAGCTCCAGGGCAAGTGTTGGATAATTACTTTAAGGCTCCTCTGTTTTCAAATCCAGAATGAAGTTTTAGGTTGATTTTTCGTTTGCTGTTTGAAAAAAAAAAAAAAAAGTTGGAAAATAATAGTTTTTCGGTGCAATGAAAAGCTTGAAAAGAAGAGCACGTCCCCAAAGACATAATACACATCGGGTGATGGCGGCAGTGTGATTCTGCAGTGTTTTCCAACACTGTTTTTTACTTAGAATTAAGACAGATCCGGATTTCTGCAGTGTTCCTGCCCCTGGATTTTCTATGGGAATTTCTGAAGGTCTGAATGCAATCCCTGTCGCTGCCCGGAGGAGGCGGCCCTGAGAAAGGCCCGCGGCTTGCTCCCATGTTTGTCCCCGCATGGCCTGGGCCGGCCCGGGCTCCCCGCGGGCCTGGGACGGAGGGGCGACGGGTGGTGACCTGCGGGCATGTGCCCCCCCCTGCCCCGCCCCGCCCCGCCCCGCCCGAGCCGCCGGCTGAGACCTCGGCCCTGTGCTCCCCCGGGGCCGCGGGCCGCTTCGCAGCAGAGCGCCTCCCCGCACGCGCGGGACTCGGGACTCGGTGGCGCCTGCGGACCAGAGGGGACAGTTCCCGGCCGCGTCGCTGCGTAACAAGCGGCCCCCGGGGCTTGGGCGGGCGGGGAGGCTGCACCTGGGCTGCGGAGCTGGGCCCCCGGGGGGCTGGGGGCTGGGGAGGTGCGGGGTTGCGGGGCTGTGGGGGGCTCAGGGCTGCGGGACTGCGGGATTGGGGGGCTGGGGAGGTGCGGAGCTGCAGGGCTGCGGGACGGGGGGGGGGTGGCTGCAGGATGGGGGGGCTGCTGCACCGGGCCGGGCGGGGCGGGGGGGGCCTCCGCAGGCTCCTGGCAGCTGGTCGGCAGGGGCGCCGCGGGTGGGGTCCTGCAGCGGGTGGGGTCAGGAGCCGCCGGAAGCACACATGCGGGTGGGAGGAGCGCAGCGGGCGGGAACAGGCGGGGGGCGGGGGTGCAGGAGCTGCATCCCGGGCCCTCCCTGAGGCTCCCGGGACCCCCCAGGCCCACGGGCAGCGGGACCCCCCCCCTCCCCCCAGCCGCGTCTCCTGGCGCCCGGGCCTGCGGGAGCAGCTCCCTGAGCTGGAGACGCTGACGCGGTGACCCAGGGGGACCGGCGCCGGGACGGGGGGGGGGTGGGGGGGTGCCCGGGGGAGTCCCCTGGGGTACCCCTGTCATCACCTCCCAGGCAAGGGAAGGCCCAGAGGAGATGCTCAAAACCTTAGGCGATGGGGTGACTCTACCGAAGTGGTGTTCTCTTTAAAAACAAAAGGACGAGCAAGTGTTCTCCAAGGCCTTTGCAGTCATTTGCCTCCGAGTACTCTTAGGATGCACATTCCTTGTGGCTATTGTAGGGCTGACACGAGTAGACCCCAAAAATTAATTGCATCACAATGACATCCCCGGTCCCTAAAGGGCTTTGCAGCTCGCAGAGTGCGTCCACCTGCCTCATCTCCCTTGATCCGCGGAGCAACCGTATGTGGGAGGAAGAAAGGTTTCATCCTCCTTCCAAGTATTGCTCTTCATGCAACGTCAAGAGGCACAGTTGTCAGCAAGGCCAGGCCACGACCTGTTGTGACCCCCCGCCCCCCCCAGCCTTCGTGTTATTTTTTTTCATAGGATTCGGTGAGCCTCTCCAGTACCTGGAGGGGACCTGGGTGGTGTCACCTACATTTCAGCCCACAAATGTCACGTCTCTGTTTAGTCCAAGTAGCTGCACCTCATCCCCAGGTAGAAAGTCAGCAGCAGAATGCAGAGGAACAGACCAGAGAAAATGTATGAAGTTTGCGTTAGCTGAACAGAGTCAGACTGCTTTAATTAAATGAATTAATATTGGATCCCCTATAACCTGGACCTGATGTCGGCACCTCCTGCTACTTTCATCTTGTGTTGCAGTTAGAATTGTTATTGCTTTCTGAGTTGCGTTACTTGTTAAATTAAAGGCTTATTTTTATATTCTATGTTTAGTATCTGGAGTAGAGCAGAAAAAAATATTATGCCTGTGTTCCCTTGGGACTCATTGGACATTGTACGGTGACATCTTCTGGGATTTAGACTGGTGAGTTGTATTTTGCTTTTTCTGTTAACCAGTTATGTGAACCTATTATCATCATGCATTTTAAGGACTGCGTAAACAGATGAACGTGAGATGTTGGAATATTGCTGCAAAAATATCTACTACAATTATGAAAGTTTGAATGATGAGAACTGAAAGTATTGCTGTAGATTGCTAACATTATTATCTCAAAGGGTTGGCCTTACTGATGGTGGGGGGGGCTTATATCTTATTCCTGTAAGATAAAGGTGGTTTTATGGAATACTATTTCAAAATAGACTAGGTAAGAGGTTATTGCTCTGATTTTGGGGAAATGTTAGTAAAACACTAATCCCTAGAGATTGGCAATAAAATCTGCAAAAAGCCCTTGTTGTGTGTTATGATCCGTAAAGAGTAGCAAACGGGTGACTTAAGGGAGCATCAGTTGCACTTGGTCATATAGCAGTTCACTGCCAGTGTGACCTTCCTCTTATTACACCATGAATTTAAACTTGTTAAAATTATGCAGTGCTGTTGTCTTTTAGTTGTTTTTTTTTTCCTGGTGTGTCATCTCTGTATCTGTGCTGACACAGTTATCCATGTGACTCCCTGTGTTTGAAGGTGAAAACAATTGAATAAGTATCTTTGTACCTTTTTAGCATTTTAAAAATTAGTGTGAGTTCATGCTTTGGGGACTCCTTCTACTCGGGCAATATCTTTGTCGGTCCCTGCTTTGAATTAGGGTGGTCATAATCCGTGGGGTGGGAATGGGGAAGTCCTTGGGGGAAAAAAAAGTCTGGAAAAGCATCTAGTTTCATAATAAGTGACCTCCAGATTAGCAGTCAGCCAAAAGAATGACGGGGAGAACCAGACACTTTTGTATTCATTAGGTGGATACAGCATACCAGGCTTATGACAGTGCATTTTAAAACATTGAGAAAATGAGAACATTACTAAAATTTCAGTTTTGAGGAAAAAAAGCAAGACGTCTGAAAACTCGTAAGTACAAAATACATTTAGAGGATACTCAGTAAGGAATAATGTGGTGGAGTTATTAACTCATGTAATTTAAATAAAGCACAAAACCAGGAGCAGTGGGTGGAAGTTGCAGGAATGTGTGTGTGCGTCTGTATCTTTTTCTTCAGATGCGCACGTATATACAAAAGTATATAAACTACTATGGATATAATTATATCTATATCTTTATATATATCTTTTGCACAGCTGCAAAAGGTGAAATTAACCAACTCAAGAGGTAGTGAGTTACCTGTCATTGGAGGTGTTCACACGTAGACTGAACAACCATCAAAGTTCCTTCTGATTCCCAGACCACATAATTTAAAGGATTTTCAAATTAGGATGGTCAAGCGTTTGACCGAAGTATGTGACAGGCTTCTTTTTTATTTGTTTCATTTTTTTATTTGTTTCATGTTTAAAGTCAGACTTAATTGAAGTATAATTTGTATATAGTAAAATTCACCCTTTTATAGAGTCTGAAGAGTCTTGACAGATGTATCCAGTTGTGGAATGTGCCTTAAAGTCCATATATAGAATATTGTAGTCACCCCCTAAAATTGCCTGCCCCCCTTTGTAGTGTGTCCCCTCTTCCCTTTGTCAATCATTGATTGATTACTGTCCCATTAGTTTTCCAGAATGTCATGTAAATCTAATCACACCTGTGTAGTGTTTTCTGTGTGCTGCTTTCACTGTTGTGATCATACTTTGCTCCTTTTTGTTGCTGAGTGATATTCCATTGTATGGATGGAGTGCAGTTTCTTTTTCCATTTCCCTGTGGTCTTTGTTTTTTTTGGTTTTCAAAAAAGTTTTAGTTATTCATGAGAGACACAGAGAGAGAGAGAGGCAGAGACACAGGTAGAGGGAGAAGCAGGCTCCCTGCAGGGAGCCCGATGTGAGACTGGATCCCAGGACTCTGGGGTCATGACCTGAGCCAAAGGCAGCTGCTCAACTGCTGAGCCACCCAGGCGTCCCCATTTCCCTGTTGATGGACATCTGGATTCTTTCCAGTTTTTGGTGATTATGAAAAAAAAAAAAAAAAAAAACCTTAAAAACATTCACGTTCAGGTCCAGGTCTTTGTGTGAACGTACATTTTCATTTTTCCTAGGTAAATACCTACCAGGAGGGTAAGTGAGGTAACATGCATTTATTTAACTGTGTATGTAATTGCAAAACCAGTTTTCCAAAGGGCTGTCCTCGGAACAGGCTTCTGAGAAGCTAAAGTGACTGTACCAAGGTGTGTGCAGACAGAGGGGCCTGCTTCTCAATCAGTGCTGATTTATTTTTATTTTATATCCTGTTTTAACAAGTTTGATTGCCACATACTTTTTAAGCCCCCAGTGGCTTAGACACTGTAAGTTAGAAGGCTTACGGATGGGTTGTTAGCAATTTGAAGCAGCCGAAAATGCGCCCACTAATATGACAGTAATCACTGATTTTAAATAAAACAAAACAAAAGGCAGGGACTTAGAGGAGTGACATTCTTTTATCTCATAATGTCTGACAAGTTCCCAAACATGTCCGCATGGTAGAATCTTCTGGAAGCCTTTTGAAAACCTTAGAGTCTAGACTGTGTCCCCAGATGAATTAAATCACAGATCTGAGGTAGAGCACAGGCCTCAGTATTTCCTGAAGCTCCTTGGATGATGTTGGCGTGTATACAGTTGGGGAACCATGTGCAGCAAGCGCAGCGTGAGGACGTTGATGGAAGCAGGATGCCTGCAAGGCTCTGGGCAAGCCCCTGCCTTCGTGGCTTCAGGGTCCTCTTATTCATTATCAGAAGCTTTGCACAAGTGAAATCCAAGATGATTCTGGCATTGAAACTGGGTGGTTCTAGATATTACTAGACTAACAATAGTCAAGCTTAGGAGACTCCATTTGCCAAGAGCCGGCTTTATTCCAAATGGATCATTTCTTGAAAAGGACTTTGTTCACATGGTGACATTTTTGTTCTGTATATTTAGACAGTTCTATATGTTTTCTCTTAAGTGGAATTGCTGTGTGTGACTAAGAAACGGTTCAAGCATATGGAACAAGTTTTTTGATTACTGATGATGACTTTTTTTTATAAGCCCGATTTAAAAAAAAAAAAAAATTCCCAGAATGCAGTACTTCTCAAAAAGAGTTCTTTGTTAATGGTGGTTGTGAAACTTGGCTATTTTCAGAGCTGGTTGGTCTAAGGAGTCGAGGCATCTAGTCGAACGTTTTTTAAATGTTCCTTGTGCCAAACGCTTGGGAAGTTGGACCTCTTGGGGATTGTTCAAAGCTGAGCAGATTTCACACAGGAGGTCACAGTCTGGAGTGTGCTCACCGTGGTGGAGCAGATTCCCCTACATGCGTGCTGTGGTTTGGGCCTGGCGGTGTTGGTTGCAGCCAAAATTCCTAATTGCACACTGTACCCCATGTTTTTAAAATATGCACCATGCACAGTGTTCTAGCAAATATTGAGGTGTTACCTTATCTAGTCTTGTTTAGTTTTGAATCCTCCAATAGTTCAAAGAACTCCGATGGCACCTGGGGACACTGTCAGAGCTTTCCTGCTTTGTGAGTATATGTTATTACCCTTGTTACGGATCAGATTGCGAAGGAATTTGATGTTGAGGACCTTGACGTGCCATTTTTTAAAAATCATACATGTTCCTGGAACTTGCTTAAGAAGCTCAGTTTTTCAAAGTTTTAGTCAACTACAAGTGGACCTTTCTATATTCTCTATGTAGTTTTTGTTCTAGACTCTTCTATGGACAGAAATTTTTGCTGCTTCTGTTATTATACTAGCAACACTTTTTCTGCTTCTGGTTTTTATTTTTGCTTTGAGCTACATACGAAAATCACTAACGGGATCACTAAGGATCTTGTTGCTCTCTGATTTCTCGCATTCAGCAGTTGCAGAAGTTAGCATCGTGCCTAACTTCCCAGTTCGTGTTTATTCTTATTGATGCAGTGGGAGTGGGCGCCTGTTGCACATACTTGCGGTATTTGTAAGAGTTCTTTGTAATCTTTCTTCTTGGCAGTAGTCGTTTGTGAGGCACGGTTTATTTTAGGTAGGAAACAAAACGCTTAGTCACGAATGGTTTGTTAAGAATAATGAACCTATAAGCAGATTTTTCACAGTAAAATATGAAGAATATTCTGCTAAACACAGGCCATCTCCAGTTGCAGTCATGATAACCATGTTTCCTGATCCATGCTTTTATTTATTGTTCATTTATTCTTTTAGAGAAAAAAATGAGCAAGTGAGCAGGTGGGGCGGGAGGGACAGAGGGAGAGAGAGAGAATCGTAAGCAGGCTCCACACCCAGTGCGGGGCCGTCACAGGGCTCGATCCTGCGACCCCTGAGGTCACGACTGGAGCCAAAGTCAAGAGTTGGCTTAACCAACTGAGCCACCCATGTGTCCCTCCCTGGTCTAGTGCTTTCAGTAAGAAATTTTGCTGTGTGAAATACTGTATCTCCGTCTTTAGTGTCCCTTTTCTCTTTTCTTTTCTCTTCTTTCTCTTCTCTTCTCTTCTCTTCTCTTCTCTTCTCTTCTCTTCTCTTCTCTTCTCTCCTCTCCTCTCCTCTCCTCTCCTCTCCTCTCCTCTCCTCTCCTCTCCTCTCCTCTCCTCTCCTCTCCTCTCCTCTCCTCTCCTCTCCTCTTCTCTTTTTTCTTCTCTTTTCTTCTTTTCTTTCCTTTTTCCCTTCCCTTCCCTCTTTTTTCTTTTCTCTTTTCTTTTCTTTTTTTTTCTTTTCTTTCGTAGAATTGCAGAATTAGGAAGTAGCTAGACTTCTTCACATGTGCTCCTGTACTACTTCTGCTCATTTAAGAGATCACCTGAGGAAGTTGATGCTGTAACTGCTCCCAGGGTCTTGCTCCAGGATTTAAATCCAGTCGGGAAATTCTCAGGCACTTAATAGCGTAAGAAGTTTGCTTTTGGTCACATCGAAGACTGGAGGGCATGCTGCTTAGTCAGCATTCCACCTAGCTGAAAACAAGATAGTTGCCAGTCAGCGTTCTCTTTCCTGAACGGCAGCCACCACCTAGCTTTCTTTGTCATGCGCACTGGGTGCTCTTTAGAAGGGCAATCAGTTTATAAGTAAAAAGGATCCTTTAAAAAAAATTTTAAAAAGCTAAACAGTTTGCACGAGTTGGGTGGTTGCACCGTGACTTTCCCACGTGAATATTAAGATCTCAGGATGTTCTCCTCCATTTGACAATACACTGAAGAAACCAATGAAACCACCTCACAGCTGTTGGTTTTGAGACTGTCTTACTGTTTGGAACAGAAGTACTGATGTTTTTGAAATGTGCAGACAGTTCCAGAATTCAGGGTTGTTCATGAGAAGTTCAGTAGGGTTGCAGCTGTATATGTAATACTTCAAACAAGCATTTTTCTGTCCAGTACAGTTGAGCTTGTAATTCAGAAATCTGGTGCAGTGTTGACCTTAGTTACTAGGCCAAATATTTGCTAGAGTGTATTGGAAATGCTCATTTCTTTAACTTTTCTGGTTAGGTGGTGTCTTCTCACAGGGGATGTGTTGTTTACCTCAGCAAAATAATGGTAGGTTTCTTACACCTTGGTTGAAACTTCAGAGCTCTTGCACTCCCTCCGTGTCTTTATCTGTTTGACAGTCTGGGTGAGATCATTCATTATCTGTCAGGTAGATGCCTGAACGTCCTGGTGGGTAGTCTTGCCCAACCCATGTGAGTCTTCTTACGACATCGTGGCTGCTGGAAGCTGAAGCTGCGGTGCTTGCTCACCTCTTGGCAGTGTCCTGGCATCTGTTTCATTTCCCATCAAATTGCAATTCTTTGAATTGAAGGAATTTGAATCATCAGATTCCTTTATCTGTCACTCCACCTGCTGTCTTCCATTTTCTTATTTTATGAGTGCCCATTTTCTAGCTCATACATTCTGCCTCCCTTTTGCTCTCAAACCTTTGCATCCTGACATCCTTTCTCCTCCTCCTCTAGAGATTCTGGGAATTCCTGATCTTCTGCCTTGAGGCAGCAGCACCGGTTTAGGGTAGGAGCTAACATTTAATGATCCTGCCTGCAGAAGCCCGCACCTGCTCGGCTTTATTGTGATTTTGTACACGCTTACCCTGTTTGGTGATTTTTATCCCTTGGCGGGGGGGGGAGGGGGGTGCACAGAGGATGACATTCAGCCTCGCCTCTGGTTGAGTTATGACCTGAATCCGCATGGGCGGAGTGTGACTGTCTGGATTGGGGCGAGTTTATAATGCGCCAGATGAGAACACAGTAAGGTGCCTGGTGGTGGTCTGTGCACTGTCCTGAAGTCCCAGATTTGGAAGACACCTAGACCACTATGTCACCTAATGTGGGCTGATTGCTTGGGTGTCACCATGTGGGTGATTCTAACTTGGGGTATACCCATCCGGGTGTGTGTGTGCACTCGGTTTGCCCCACAGCACTGGTTGTCTTAGCCTCGCTGACTCTTCCTCTCCTGTCTTTCAGAATGGCCCGTCAGAGCCTCTACCCCTGCCGCCTGTAGCTGCCTGTCAGGGTTAGGTAGCTTGGGGGCCTTCGATCTATCCTCTTGTGCTCCTTCTGGGCTGTCTAGAATCAGTGAGAAAGGAGGTACTAGACTGGTATAAACATTTGTTTATTCAGCATAAAGCTTGACAAAGCTTGGGCCCTCGAAAGTGGATGAGAGAAGAAATCTCCAGGTGTTCGCATGCTTATCAGGGTAGCTCATGGTCCCCTACTATCCCAGTCCTTTTAACAGAGCAAGGAATCGCACGATCAAATATGAATTTATTTTTACATTAATATTATAGAATAAAGGCAGTTACTTTAAACCTGGAAGGGTGGAGGGGCTACCGTATTTTGATTAACCACAAAGAGGAAGATTCCGAGCAAGAAGTAAGTAAAGCTCTGCGGATCCCTTTGGCATTCGCTCTATCTCGGGGCTCCTTGGTAGTGTTAGTTTTCAGTTGCATTCTTGATGTGGATTGCAGTGAGGACAGGGTGCTACCCGGGGACTTCTTCATAGTCTTGGTTTATTTCTTAATGAAGGGAAGTATAGCACGCAAGTGAGGGAATAAAGCTCTTTCCCCACCCCACCCCCTCTTTTTTTCAAGCTTTAGAATTGCTTAGATTTTAAATGAACACCCAAACTGAGAAATGCTTCAATCAGCAAAGGATTATTTGTTTTACAAGAGGATGTATAAGAATTATTTAATATAATAGTCTTTTCCAGTACATTTTTCGTTTTAAAGTTGGTTACTCTTTGACATGATTTTGATTAGCAATCTGAGATATTTAAAATTGTATTTTCTATTCCTAACTGATGATCAAGTAGAGATCAAGTTTCTCTGAAATGACGCTGTCACTCAGTTTCCCTTAGTATTTTGTTTTCCAAAATTCGGCTTACTGCCGCTTTCTAGAAACCTGGCCATTGTTAGTGGTACTTCTCGTCAGTGAGGTTTTTCCAGACTGCGTGATGGGATCATCGTGATGAATAATATCAGCATCCACTGAGAATCGTTCTAGCATCTATGAAACCGTTCAAAAGTGCAGTGTCTTGAGTGTCACAAAATAAAATAACTCGCAAATCAACGGCATATTTTCTGATATTTTATATATGTATTCAGTATTAAAACTGACCTGATTTACTGGGTTTCGGGTTTATTTTTAAACTACAAAATGGTTTGCTTCCAATGATTCAGTGGGGAATGTTGGGGGAAGAACACTGCCAACTTTTGGGGGGCCTTCCCTTAAGACTGGCATCTTGAAGCCTTCAAAAAAAAAGTTTTTAGGCCCCTATGGGAACCTTTGCAGAAATCCATCCGTTTTCGTCTTTCATTCCGTGCCCCTCACACGCAACTGAAAGTGCAATTGTAGGTGGGAAGAGCTGAGCCCCTGCTTTGAATCCAGTGATGGGAAGCATGCAGACATGTGCATGTTCAAGTTGGGAACGTGCGGCGGGCTGGCTTCGGGCTGAGGCCCGCACCTGCTGGGCCCGGGGTCCCGCGTGGGGCCCCGTGGAGAAGTGTGGTGGCCGTGTCCCCATGGCCCGGCCTTGGGTTCTGGAGGGCAGGCGCAGGGGCACGGCCACCCCCCGGCCGCCCAGGCCCGCGCCGGATGGCGTCACAGGTGCCTGGCCTGGCCTGGCAGGTGTGCCCTGGAGGTCCCCTGGGCCGGGCCGCTCCCTGTGCGTGCCCTGGCCCTGACCGTGTGCATCTGCTTCCTTTCAGGAGTGTGCGGCCCGGTGCCTGACATGGAGGTGGACGTCAACGGAGAGCCGCGCAGCGCCCCGGCCGCCGGGCCCGGGCCCGAGGCCTGCTCCCCGGGCAAGGCGGGGCCCGAGAGACCGCGCTGCTCCAGCACGCCCTGCTCGCCGGCGCGCCGGACCGTGGCGGGCTACCAGATCCTGCACATGGACTCGAACTACCTGGTGGGCTTCGCCACCGGCGAAGAGCTCCTGAAGCTGGCCCACAAGCGCGCGGCGGGCGAGGAGGCCAAGGGCGAGGCCGTGCCCTCCCTGCGCCCCAAGCAGCTGGACGCCGGCCTGGCGCGCTCCTCCCGCCTGTACAAGGCCCGGGGCCGCTCCTACCAGCCCTACGAGATCCCGGCGGTGAACGGGCGGCGGCGGCGGCGGATGCCCAGCTCGGGCGACAAGTGCACCAAGGCCTTGGCCTACGAACCTTGCAAGGCCCTGCACGGGCCCCTGCCCCTCTGTCTTCTCAAAGGTAAGAGGGCCCACTCCAAATCTCTGGACTACCTCAACCTGGATAAAATGAGCATCAAGGAGCCAGCCGACACGGAAGTGCTACAGTACCAGCTGCAGCACCTGACCCTCAGGGGGGACCGCGTGTTTGCCAGGAGCAACACCTGAGCGGGCGCGGCGAGGGGCGGCCAGCCCAGGTGGGCCTGCGCCCGGCTGGGGAACGCCCGCCGTGGGACTCTGTACAGGACTCTTGCATCCTAGACGGCTGTAGCAGCCACGTGTTCCCTGGGCGCACACAGTGTGCGCACCAAAATGCGAACGCGGGAGCGAAATCACAGGGACTTGGGGGGGCACATCATCCTAGAGCACGCACCTGGCGAGGAGAGCAGACTGCCGGCCGTTGGCTTGTACAGCTCTGTAGCTAGGAGGAAGAGGCCTCGGCGCCGCAATACCATCCGCAAATGATTCTGACCCTCCGGTGGGGAATGTTAATCTGCTTGGTTGTTGCTGACTTGGTATGATCCATTAGAAATTTATATCTAATGTACTAAGGTACTCAAGTACTTCTTTAATCTCTGTATTTTACTATAAAACGTATGTAATGATTTGTTTTATGAGATTTAGAACTTGAACATTGCTGAATTGGACCACTTTTTATTTTTAAATATTGAGTTTAAATATTTTATAACTGGTTTTGCACTGAAAAACTTAACATTTCAGATCGACAAGAGAATAATCTTTCTTCACTTGCCTCAATAGTATTATTGAGCAATGAATTTTTTTATTTCCGCATGGAAAGTTATTGATCTCTATGGCTGTAAAATATTTCTTTATAGCATTATTAAAGTGTGTCTTAATACAATTAAATTTGGGATACAAAGTATTTATTTTACAATGGGTGGGGGGAAGCTTTTTCCAGAAAGTTTCCAATATGACGTTTTCATAAGTTCAAAAAAAAAAAAGTTTCCTTCGTGCTTACTTTCTAAGTTAAAAGTTCATCTGCGACTTTAAAATGGAAAGGATTCTTTTAATTGTGGACGATAGGCATAATACTGTTTGCATCTGAATGTTCTGTAAGTGAATGAAATTTTAATCGATGGACTCATGACTTCTGCTAACCGAATGCTTCAACGGAGTATGAAGTGACACCATTCAGCATGGCATCAGGTCATTCCGTTTCAGTTCTGTGCAGCTCACGCGCTCGTTGAAATTCCAGTTTCTGGGATTAGTGTGGGAGCCTAAAGTGCTTCTGCAGTTTTAATGGGTTAATCCTGGATTACTTAACAATTTATGTCAATTGCACTGGTTTAATTTGTTGCTAAAGAAATAACGCCCTGGCTTTAGTAACAAATACAGCTCAAACTATTCTTGAGTATATTTTGAGAGACATGTATGTAACTTAATCTTTTGTAAACATTTCTATTTCTTTTTTTTTTTTTTCTTTTTTGACTCTTGAAGGTGCAATTTATTACGGAATTGGCATTTCTGGCAGCGTAGACCTGCTTACTTTAAATTTTAGTTTGGGGGCCATGAGTTTCTTAGGTCTTAGCAGCCTTGCTTTCTGAAGTAAGAACGCCTTTTATTAATGAGTGGGTCATTCCTGGTGCAGAGTCGATTTTCCTTCTGCCAGGATGAATGGCAAACTCTGTCTAGAGCAGAATAAGTATTAGGAAACCCTAGGAACTCTTAACCAACATTTACTATTCTTTCACCGAGGCAGACAACGTGAAAGAGCCTTGGGGATGTTGACCCGTATCTTACCAACTTGATCACACTTCTTGGGGGGCTGGAAATTTTCAGCTGTTGTATATTTTAAGGTAAATTGCACCTTTGTAACATATTGTATTGACGAATGATCACTAAGATTAACTCTATCTATACAGTCATTAGTTTGACAAGAAATAGAATCCTGTCAGATGCCAAAGAGTTGGGATTTTTACGTTTAATGATTAAACACCGTTATTTATTGATGATTTACCCTGTGGAACTGTATTATTTCTAACTATGAAATAAAAAGGGTGATGTAAACACACATTGTTGTGTGGTGCTTTAAACAAGGTCCATCATTATCAGGCTACTGTTCAAAAATTCCGCCTAAGGACTTATTTTTAGGCCCCATTTTTGTTAAAAAAAAAACAAAAACAAACACAAAAAAAATTCCTTTTGGTGCTCATTCGCATTTCAGGGTAAAGGATATATTCATGGCAATGGTATGTATTCAGTCCCTGGGGAAACACAGCTGTGTACCTGTGAGATCTGTCCCCTGCCCATGCACCCACGTAATTTGTTTTTGCCAAATAAAAATATGTAGCTCTTTTGTTTTGTTTTGTTTTGTTTTCACTGAAAGACACATGAGCCACAGTGGCCAAAACGAATGGGGACGGAAGTTTGAGATATGGCACGTTTGCGATGATCTGGTTTAGTAAAGAGAATTAATTTTAAGGATCAGTTTCCTAGAAAGAGAGTTTTGGAACTCCAAGTCTGTAGTTCACAAAATGCGTGGGGATAGCTCGTGCTTTCCACCTTCTTTCTCCGCAGGCCATGGCCCTGTCGTGCTCCTGTAGTAGGTGGTATCCCGCCAAGAGCAAAAGGTTAGCCTGGGTCTCTTTTTGCCCGGACTTCTTCATGGTCTTGGTTTATTTCTTTTCTTTTCTTTTCTTTTCTTTTCTTTTCTTTTCTTTTCTTTTCTTTTCTTTTCTTTTCTTTTCTTTCCTTTTCTTTTCTTTCTTTTCTTTTTTTTTTTTTAAAGATTTTCCTTATTTATTCATGAGAGACACACACAGAGAAAGAGGCAGAGACACAGGTGGAGGGAGAAGCAGGCTCCATGCAGGGAAGAGCCTGATGTGGGACTCGATCCCGGGTCTCCAGGATCGCACCCTGAGCCAAAAGCAGAAGCTCAACCACTGAGCCAACCAGGCACCCTTGGTTTATTTCTTAATGAAGGGAAGTATAACATGCAAGTGAGGGAATAAGGTTCTTTCCCTGCCCCCCCCTTTTTTTTCAAGTTTTAGAATTGCTTAGATTTTAAATGAACACCCAAACTTTGAGAAATGCTTCAATCAGGAAAGGGTTCTTTGTTTTACAAAAGGATGTATAAGAATTATTTATTCTTTAGACTTTTGACATGGTTTCTGTCTACTTTAGGGCTCTTCCCCCCGCCCCCATTTGTATTCAGTTTAATATCTCCTACTGAACAGGGCGCACCTGGCCAGAAGACACTTGATGTCATCTTACAGTGTCTGCCTTTAAAGGGATTGCAGCACCACGTAAGTTTATGTGTCGGTTTCTTTTTTTGCCAAAATACCGTGTTGTAGAGGCTCGGTTGATGTATAAAGTGGCGATAGGATTTCACCCTTGGGGCCGGCCTGGGGGGAGCTGCTTTTGAGGCCCTGTCTTCTCCTTGGCTGTGTTTGTACCTCTGGCCCCAGGGCTTCTGGAGTCAGCAGTCAGGAAAGAAAAAAGCCTGTGAAGTGTGGAGGATGGATTAAAATGTACACAGGTTCAGAACCCCCAGACTCTGGACTGTTCCAGGCCCTTCCCTCTGTCACATGAGGCCCGTGTGCATGCCTTTTTCCTCCTCTGTGATAATTATTTGAATAATTTCAGTATTTGGGATTTGGGAAGCTTCTGTAAGACTGTAAGTTAACTTACAAAGGCAAACTGGCCTTTTCACTAAACAAAGAATATTTTTTGAGTTTTTGAGAAAAGCAACATATTTTTACTTTTCTCACTCTATAGCATACTTTTTTTTTTTTTTTAAATCTTGGAAAGATTTACTCAGAACAACATGCCCTCAATTTCCATTAAAATATGATCTGAAAAGTATATATTCCATTTTATTAAGTAAAGCTTCTGATATATAGCTATGCTTCATATAAATATAGAATAAACAAAACAAGGATCTGTCTCAATGAGACATTTTCATAAATTATCTACAGGCTAATTTCATTTTCATATTCATATTATTTCATGTTTCAGCAGTTCAAAATTTTACTTCAAGGAGGTCTCAATAAAGTTTAAACAAAATGTTAAAAAAGAAATCTTGGAAAGATTTTTGTTCCATTATAACTGTTGAAAACAGTTTTGTTTTGTTTTTTTTAACCGTTGAAAACACTTTAGGGGAACTTTTAAATGACACCGGCCTAAGTGATTTGTTCTCAGTCGGAGCAAGCAGGAGGAGAGGCTGTGAGACAGTGTCCAAGTAGCATAAATGCTTTGCGAGGGTTGGGGCGGAGAGAGAGCAAGGCTGTGCATTAGTGCTACCTTGTAATGCAGAGGGGACAAGCCCAATTCCCTCTTTAAACAGTGTAATTTGATTAGGGAAGTGCAAGTTGATGAAGATTGCCTCAGAAATACAGTAAATTCGATTATTGAGCTAGAGGTGGAGATTGTACTTTGCTTTGTAATAACGCTTCTTTAGATAAGAATTAGGAAAAGGAGGGCAGCCCGGGTGGCTCAGCGGTTGAGCACCTGCCTTGGGCCCAGGGCCTGATCCTGGAGACCTGGGATCGAGTCCCGTGTTGGGGTCCCCGCATGGAGCCTGCTTCTCCCTCTGCCTGTGTCTCTGCCTCTCTCTCTGTCATGAATAAATAAGTAAAATTAAAAAAAAAAAAAGAATTAGGAAAACGATTCTTTGATCTTTTACATCACACACACAAAAAAAATTAAGGAATTTTTCTAGCTGAGGGGAACACTACCAGGAACAAAAGATGGATGGGTTTGATCTGTTATTTCGACTTTGCCGAGGCCATTGCTTTGCTCCCTTTGGGGGAGATTGTCACCCCTGCGTCACGACTCTGTGCAAGGTTTTACCAAATGATTTCAGAGTTTGAAAAGTCGGGGACCGAGTCTCCACTGTTCCCGCTGGGCTTGGGCTTGTCCTTGGGGCGGAGATCCACGGGAGAGCAAGGGTGAGGGGGGCTCCGGGGGCAGGAGATCGCAGCATCTACTGGATCTGACGCTCTTGCTTCTGCGGCAAAGCTGGCAGCGAGGGCAGGGAGCGCAGGCCGGGCACCGTGACCTGTAAGTCTGAGTCACCAGGAGGAGCCTTCTAAGCCAAACATTACCTTTTTTAAAAAAGTTTTTTATTTTTTATTTTTATTTTTTATTTCTTTTTTTCGCCAAACTTTTCTATCAAAGGCTACGTAGGATTCCCTGCCTGGAAGATCTGAGCCGCCGTCTGTCCCCGGTCTAAGGCTTCGGCCAGGAGAGGGCCGAGCCGTACGTAGCCAGGCTCTGGGCGGCCCGAAGTCCAGAGTTCGGCCACGTGGGTAGAGCTAGGACGGGCCGGTGTGGCAGGCGTCCCTAACCCATCAGGGCGCCGGCCCTCTCGCAGGCCAGCTGTGGCTTCACTGCCTTTCTCAACCCAGCGCTTCGGGCAGCGGCTCCTGAATTGATCAGAATTACACGGGAGGTAAAACCCATTCTTTCTTTCACCACCCCCTCCCACCCCCTACGTTAGGGTATAGTATGAACCCCCCAAATGGTCTGAATGTTTCTGAGTAGGAGGCTGTTCTGGGTTCTGGCTCCCTACCAGAGCCCAGAGGAGAATGGCCATCCCTGTTACCATCACCCATAGAGTTTCTTGTTTCTTTTCTTTCTTTTTTTTTTTTTTTTTTTAAGATTTTATTTATTTATTCATGAGAGACACAGAGAGAGAGAGAGAGAGACATTGGGCTCAGGAATGTGGGACTCGATCCCAGGACCCTGGGATCACGCCCTGAGCCTAAAGCAGATGCTCAACCACTGAGCCAGCCAGGTGTCCCACCCACAGGGTTTCTTTTTTTTTTTTTTTATCTTTTTTATTTTTAAAGATTTTATTTATTTATTCATGAGAGACACACACACACACACAGGGGCAGAGACACAGGCAGAGGGATAAGCAGGCCCCAGGCAGGGAGCCAGACGTGGGACTCAATCCCAGGTCTCCAGGATCATGCCCTGGGCTGAAGCCGGTGCTAAACTGCTGAGCCACCCGGGCTGCCCCCCCACAGTGTTTCTACTGAGCACATGCTGGCACCCTGGGTGCAGAAAGGCTGAAGCTAGCTTTCAACCTCCAAGGACGTGACTCTTCTTGGAGAGAAGAAGGGCAAGGTGGCCTGAGATGCACACCAGGTCAGGTGTTGGATCGAATAAACAGCAGTGTAAGAAGAGGAGCTGAAATCCTGGGGGACCCAAGTCTGAGAAAGAACTGTCTTGTTCCTGCTCAGTAGCAGGGCCGACTTCTTTTGGATATGCTCACTTGGTTGGCCATCTGTGTGGAAGGGGAAAAAATGCCTCCATGGGGAAGCTTGGGGAAGGCAAAAACTTAACAGAACAATTGAATCTAAGAAGGATCATGATGGGGATCCCCGGGTGGCTCAGCAGTTTGGCACCTGCCTTCAGCCCAGGGTGTGATCCTGAAGGCCCGGGATCGAGTCCTGCGTCGGGCTCCCTGCTTGGAGCCTGCTTCTCCCTTTGCCTGTGTCTGCCTCTCTCTCTCAATGTGTGTGTCTCATGAATAAATAAATAAAATCTCTAAAAAAAAAAAAAAAAAGAAGGATCATGGCATGGCAGTAATGGTCACTTGTTACCTGTCCCTTTCTCCTTGGTTGCTGAGCTGTGTTCGAGAAGAGGGTAGTTCACTGAAATATTGGAATCGTGGGGGTCAGGGAAGGCGAGAGCTATGAGGGAATAAGCAAATGGATATTTGGGTGATTTGTTTTCTCTTGGGCTGCTCCTCATGGTGGGGTGCAGCCGGCTGAGGAGGTCAGAGAGAAGGTTTGCTTTAATTATTTGGAGTCAGAGGAACATTTCCAGGTGTGGATTCTTGACATCATGTGTATCGAGCTAACGTGGGAAGTGGCTTTCGCAAGGAGCTTCCTCATGACATGTCTTTGAGTGTGGCTCACCAGGACTGTGCATTATTTGGTAGGTTTCTGTATCATACTTTGTCATATTTATGACGTTTGGGTTTTGTCACTCTCAGTGTTTCACGTGCAGTTTTGGTGTCATGCTCCTATATTAAGTGACTGAAGTTAAAATGAAAAAATTTCTAAGGGACAAGGATAGTCCTAGGATTGAATATTAATTATTCTGTGGCAGGCCACATAAAACGACTCACTGGTAGTTCAGAAAAACAGTCCTTAAACATGACAAATTGATTTTTTTTTTTAGGGTAAAGGACATACACTATTACATTTGGTATAACGTGGCCTAGCTACACCCTACCCTGAAATTCATTTTTTTAATGTTTACTGGAGCAAGCCCTCAAAGTGAAAAAGATGGGGATTATTTTTTTCCCCCTTCAGGTTTTCTTTAAATCTTTCCTTGTTTTGGAGGAACGCTTTGGTGCTCCCTTCAGCAGCACATAGACTAAAACTGACTAGAACAGAAATGCCAGAGGATACACAGCTGAAAAAGCCCACCTTCCCCCACCGGGCCAGGCCACCGTGCAGAGAAATCACAGGAAGTGCTGGAAATGACAATTGTTCCTAGGCTGTGACTAGAAAAGTGGGATGAGCTCCCCCATTTGTGTCGTGCTGGCTTTCGTGTGGCCGCTAATGAGAGGAGGCTCCTTTGTGTGTTGAGAACCAGACGTGGTGATCTTAGGAGGCCACAGGGTGCTCAGAGAGCTACGATTTATATGAAGTTTGTAAAAACAAACCCGGGCTGGAAATAGAACCACCAAGACCAAGCTATTATCGTGTATCTGTAGGCTTCGATGCTTCTTCGCATTCGTGGACTGAACCTTTCTAGATCCATCCACAAAATATTTATTGTGATCGTCCTCTGTGCACAGTGATCCGTCGGAATACAAAGCGAGTTAGCACGGAAAGCCATACTCAAGAACAAACACATTTTATTTTATTATTATTATTACTATTTTTTACGATTTTATTTATTTCTTCATGAGAGACACACAGAGAGAGGCGGAGACGCAGGCAGAGGGAGCAGCAGGCTCCACGCAGGGAGCCTGGGACTCCAGGGTCAGGCCCTGAGCCAGACAGGTGTCAACCGCTGAGCCCCCCAGGCGCCCCAACACTTGCACTTTAAAGTGGGTGCTTCTAATAAACATACCCTGCAGATCTTTCGAGGAGAAAGTTCCTAATTGCATGTTAAGTGTGGGGAGAGCTTCCCAGGGGAGCTGCTGGGATACGGAGGGTCAATGGGCCTTTGGGTGCGGGGTGAGCGCCTCTGTGCAGATACAACCTGGGAAAGGCCTGGAGATGCTTCCGTTCTGCTTTCTCCACCGTCTCCACCAACTTGGCCCGAAGGATGTCTTCCGTCTTCCTAAAAATGCCCAGGAAAGGAAATCCTGCAGAGCCACTAGCGTGTGACCCGCATTCCCCCTGGGTTGAGCAGGGAGAGTTCAAATCCTGGCCGCCTGAACTGCCGAGGGGGCTTTACAGCCAGCCGGCCTCTCTCCTGAGCGGGGCCTCCCCAGAGCTTTCCCGGGGAGCCAGTGGGCATCTGTGTCTGCAGGAGCAAGGCGGCTGGGGGCTCCAAGCGGCTGGTTCAGCTCTTCTGTAAGGTCAGAGGCGTTGCTTGGAGAAACAGCGGGTGAGGCCTGGAGGCTTCAGGCCACTGCGAGCCGGGCCTCACTCGCCCGGGCCGCTCCTGGGCCTCTGGCCTCCGAGGGCCGTTGGCTGGGGGGGAGGCCGAGGGCAGCAGGTGCACACAGCTGAGAGCTGGTTTTGTAAAATGAAGGTAATTTTAAATAACCAACCGTTTGTTCCTCCGGGCCTCCCTCTGCTTTCAGGAGCCAGCTGTAAATAAAGCCCTGGAAGGGCTGAGACACTGGCCCTGCACATGATGTCCTGTAATTGTGACCCTTTTGATTTTGTGGTTTTATTTATTTTATTTTATTTTATTTTGTTTTGTTTTATTTTATTTTATTATTTTATTTTATTTTACTTTATTTATTTCTATTATTATTATTATTATTATTATTATTATTATTATTTTAAGACCGACTTTGTGGTTTTAAAGATACCCACCCTACCTGTACCACTTACTTGTGGGATACAGTTGATCATGAAACTTGGCTGCTGCTTCTTCTTTTTTTTTTTTCCATAAAATGGGAAAAATAATTTCTATTTTGTAGCCCTTGTGAGAATTAGACACACCGCACGGAATATAAAATGCCTGTCACATAGTAGTTGCTGAATAAAGTGCAGCTCCTGACAGTAATAAAAACTGTCTTAAAAAATAATAAAATAAAAATAAATAAAAACTGTCTTTGTAAACCCCCCCCCCCCCCCCCCCCCCCCGCCAATTGCTAGCTTACGTTGCCCTACAAGTGCTTTAAGGAGGCTCTAGACAGGGATCCCTGGGTGGTGCAGCGGTTTAGAGCCTGTCTTTGGCCCAGGGCGCGATCCTGGAGTCCCGGGATCGAGTCCCACGTCGGGCTCCCCATGCATGGAGCCTGCTTCTCCCTCTGCCTGTGTCTCTGAGCCTCTCTCTCTCTCTCTGTGTGTGTGACTACCATAAATAAATAAAATTTTAAAAAAATTAAAATAAAAGAAGGCTCTAGACAGCAAAGGAAAAGCACTACATTTCAAATTGAAGTGTTTTGAATACGATATTGCAAAATCTCAAAACGTGTGTATGTGCTCTGGGTGCACGGAGGCTGCGGCTCACACCCAGTGAGTGAACTAGTTTTGTCCGAAGTGGGCTGTTGACATTCCAAGTCGTGCAGGGATCGTGTACTTGGGAAGAAAAGAGTAGACCTGCTTTAAAAAGATTGTTTATCGTCTTTTAAAGTTTTTATTGGTTGTGTGCATCATTTATACGACGTGCCGGTATAGCAGTAAATACATAAATTATATAGATAAGTATGTATCCATTGGAGTTATCAACATAATTTCTAAAAACTTTTTAAATTTATGACCGTAAGAGTGGGGAAGTCCTTGATCTAAAGGGCCCCATCCATTAGAATAAGAAAATTCTTGTTGAGTAGGTGTCTTGGAATTTCGTCTTAGTAAATCTTTGAATGTGGGCTTGAGAATCAGCAAGATTAAAAAATAAAGACCCTTTCAAAAAAATGTATGGAGAGCCTTATTTTGATTCTTACTCTACATCTCCTTGCTAGTAATCTTCGGCCCTGGTCTGTATTATTCAAGTTTCTTGGTTTTGCCTTCTAGCTCCCAGTTTGAAGACTTAATACAGTTTAGGAACTAAAAGACACCATAACAGAACCCATCTGTCTCAATGGATTTCTGGAGTTTGTATTGTGACCCTCGCACACATTATATTCTTGGTTTAGGGACTACTGAACCGGTGGGGAAACACCAACAGCCCATTGGCAGGATCCATTTTTTGTGGCTCGAGTGAGGTCACGTTCTCGGTCATGGTTTCAAGTCATGTCTTTTGAGAGCACGATACTGCTTTACCGTGAAGAACCTTCTTACCCCCAGTTCTTGCAGGTAGCCATCTCTGATTGTTTGAAGACCTTTTTTTTTTTTTTTTTTTCCAGCTCATTAGCAGAATTCCTGATCACATTCTCCGGCTCGCGATGCCCTTACACATCACATCTCCCCAGAGGTGGACTTCGCTTGCACGGCCAGGTACATTGTGCATATGGTTGCTCTCCTCTCCTAGGGGGTTGGGGCGGGGTGGAGAGTAAAACCAGAGACTGGTTGGTGCTACATATTATTGCCAGCATCTTTGGCAACAAAGGATAAATCACAAGGACAAAAAGTCATGTAGAAAGTGGCTTCTAGCTCCCTCTTTGCCCTGATGCTGTCACAACTCCTAAGAGCTGCAGCTGACCCCACCCCCCCTCTGGGCCCAGGCTGCTCGTGCTCAAGCACGGAGTAGAAAGCAGGGGGTTGACTGTAGTTCAAGGACCCACGTCTGGTGACCCACACGTTGTTCTTTCCGTCTTTAGGGGCTGCCGGCAACTGGGGGCCTCTCCTCAACTACACAGCATAACTAGGCCGTCCTCCGACAGTCATTGGCCATAGTTAACTTGGCTACACGTAGCCACAGCTAGCTTCCCATAAGGCATCTGTGTTAGGGATACTTAATAAGACACGAGGTCCCTTTCATCATTCTCTTTCTCTCCTTGGAGAGAAGAAAATATGTCCATGTACCATGTTTACATCTCTTCATTACACCTGCTTGGCTGTCCTCTCAATGCCTGGTCCAGGGTCTTCCTTTCTCTTTCTTTCTTTCTTTCTTTCTTTCTTTCTTTCTTTCTTTCTTTCTCTTTCTTTTTCTTCTTTTTCCCTCTTTCTTTCTTTCAAGATTTATTTATTTATTTTTAGAGAGCGCAGGCACATGCACACATGAAATTGGGGGTGTGGTGGGGAAGGGGCCGAGGGAGAGACTCTCTCCCCCAGACCCCTCTCTGAGGCTCCATCTCAGGACCCTGAGATCATGACCTGAGCCAAAACCGGGAGTCAGATGCTTAACCCACTGAGCCACCCGGGCGCCCCACCCTGGTCCAGTTTCTAGTGTGTATTTTTGGTTTAAGGGTTGGTTTTGTTTTGCCCCGGGGTAAATTGAGAACCTAGAGGGGAAATTTTCAAAGACTTCTGCAGGAGTTTTCCTGACTTGCTAACAATGCCCTTATTTGTTGTCTAGCCGCTGTGCAAACTGGCTTTGACAAGATCCGCTGAGAATTTGGCTTGTCTTCTGTTGTCATATAAAAATATATATATTAGCCCTCTTTTGATCTTTTTTTCCAAAAATCTCTTGTGACCGGTACAGCTTACTTTTTCATAGCTTTGGAGGTAAACACACATTTATTTATTTTTATTTTTTTAATGCACGACTATAGATTCTTCATTCTGTAACAGAGCCTCAAATGCTATTAATTCCTCTCTTTAAGGTTTCGTGATCTATCTGAAAGATTGGGTATGCTGACAAAAAACTTAAAAGCCAACTTTTATTTGGTTGAACACGGTAGACAGAAGAGCCCATTGGGCTTAAGTCTGCATTCACCATACCTCTGAGCTGCTAGCTTTAATAAAAACATCTGAAGCAGTGGGGTGGAGGAGGGTGAGCCTGTGAGGGGACCTTTCCGAAATTATAGAAATTCTCGAAACATTATGTACCTCACGGCTTTTTAAAGCAGTGTTCCATTCATACCAATTTAGATACATAATCGAAGTTTATAATAGCCCTCTGTGCAGTTGGTTGCTCCATAAAAATCTGTACTAACAACAACAAAAAAATCTGTACTAACAAGCATCTTTATGTGGGCCATCTAATGAGCAACTCCCCATTCACAGCCTTGCATTCAGCGTACCTGGGAAGTCTCGTTGCCCCTCTGCAGGCCTGCCTCATACGTGGCATTCCTCATATGCATTCTGTCCATGTCTCGTTTTGAAATTAGTCACTGTTTTATGTATATATTTTCCCTCGGACAATTTCCCAGGTTGAAACTGCCTGGGGTCATTCAGATTATGCATTGAGAACCTACTGCGTGCACGTAGGGCATTGACCCTAGACCAAATTTTAGGAGTCTTTTAAGGATAATGGTTAATGTTCAGGAAGCCCATGAGTTTTCCTTAAATTAAAAATAGCATGCTCTTTGTTTTGTGTACGTATAACCAAAGGTTTCAGGCGGTTGGGTTATCGTGCAAGATATCCTCTGTTTGACAATTTGATAATAGTCATTTGCTATCACTGATGTACTACTACTCAAGAAACTTTGAAATTACCATTCTAAAAGGAGATGAAGAATCCGCACAAGTAAATCATTTCACTTGATGTTTGAAGAAAGAGGTGAATAAAAGGCCTCAGGATGATCAAGTCAGCCCATGTGTGAGGCCTTCCGGATAATGGCTCTAGATTTGTTCAAACCCTTATGACACTGATAGTGCCAGAAATGAAAGGAGCAATGCAAACAATGTGGAAACTGAGAAATCTAACTTGGTTCAGTAACACTCACCTCTTCTCCTTTTTTTTTTTTTTAAATTATCACCTGGTTTAGATTTAAAAATAACTTTGCAATTGTAGACTTCCAAGTTTATCCCAATGTTCTCAGTGCTGTGGGCTATATGCGGAGGCACAGTGTGTGTTAACAGTACTTTTGTAACCATCTCGGGATTTTTAAAATGACTTGTTATTTCTGTGAAGTCACCAAAAAAAAAAAAAAAAAAAGAAAGAAAAAAGTGACTGCTGAAATATGCAAGAATTAGAGCAAGGTGATAGAATCTGGAGCACCTTACAAAAGCCTGACCTTACACTTGATTTAACTCCCACACAATCTTTTCTCCTCAAAAGTTTAATTGAGCTGCACTTCGTTTTTGTTGATTAGGGTAATTATGCCAGAGTGACTTTAAAATCTCTTTGCATGCACCGCTTGCCTGGAGCGGGAGGACGGGAGTGTCCTGCCCAGAATCCGGAGGGCAGGGTGGTGGGGTAAGGGAGCCAGGTGAGGCGAAGAAAGCAACCACCTGTGTTCTCAGGAGGCTCAGCCTCTCAGCACTGCTAAGGTCAGTCATTGAGTTGAAAGCCCCACAACTGGAAGGAGCCAGGTCAGTCTGATTATGGGGTGGAGAGAACAGGGGCCTTTGAAATGGGACACAACCTGGATTTGAATTCTGGGCACGAACCCTGGCACTGACCCGTTGAGCTGTATGATCTTGAACCAGTGAATTGGAGACTCAGTTTCTTAAGTCTATCGTGGCGATGCGAGCTTACGTGGACATGTCTTTGCTTAGCACAGTGTCTGGTGCAGTAGTTACTCATTTTTTTCTTTCCAGCTTATGATAAAGGAAGATATCTCTTCACCTTTAGCATATAACTAAGGATGAATGCATCACTCTTTTTTTTATTGACTTTTCATTTTTTTTTTTTTTTAATCATTAGAATAATGCTATGGCATTTCACACGCTGTGAAAGTTCAGTCTGAAAACAATTTGGGGCATATTCTTCTGCTGTGAAGAACAAGCCATTCTCTCAAGGTATTTTTGATATTGTGCGCTAGAAATGATGCTGCCAACGTCAAATTGGAATTGCTTTTCCAAGAAGAGTGTCAAGCAGTTGTGCATTTGCACCTAGCTGAAATCTGAAATGCTTTTCATTTCTCTCATTTGTGTGACTCATTTTCGTTGGAAAGGCAATTCATAAAAACAATGCATAATCAAACCTGCCTTTCAAGATACGACATTCTCTAGCCCACTGATTTAATTTTCTTTAAGAACAAACAACAAACAAAAAAATCCCAGCCCTTTCAAGACCAAACGTCAAAGTATTTTATAATCCAACAGATTATAAAATTAATAGTATTATCAAATTTATAAATATTTAAAAAGCATTTCTAAACTGCTTCCTAACCTAGACCTATATGTTAGTTACAAGTTAGATTTAAGTATTTTCCTGAAGTTTCCCAATAGTTAATTGGATATCCTCTTGGAATCAGATACTACAGTGTAGCTAAACCAATTAAATTGAAGATTAATTTAGAGATAAGTGTTGAGGTGGAAATGTAGCCTCACCTTGGTTTCAGACAACATCACCTTTTAAATCACCTTTTAAGTAAGATATAATAAACCTTTAGTCCTGAGTCTTTTTTTTAAATTATTACATCTGCTTCATATTTGGTTCTAGAATAAGACCGTTCAATCTTTCCTTTCCATCCTAAGTCATTAAGTGAATGCTCAGTGGGATCCCAAAGATGGTTTTGGTTCATAATTATATCAGTTTGTGAATTCAGTTTAGGAAATACAAAAACAATTGCAAATTTAATCCTGTAGATCATGGTCACTAGGTCAGCGAAGTTAATTTTTACTGACTTTATTGGGGTAGAGGATCTTGTTCTCTGTGTGACCCCCCCCAACCTATTTAATTAATACTTGATGACACAGCCGTTTTATGGGTTTGTGCCATGAAATTGCTTATTTTGAGAGCAGCAGGTTTCTCTAAGGAATATTTATCTTTTTTTTCCTCTTTCTCTAGCTGCTACAAGTCAGAAACTTTCTAGACCAAACTACAACTATTCTGATAAATATAACCTCATTTACACATTAAAAAAAATGTCCTGTTAGGTCTAGTCTGTCACAAGGGAAATATTTTTTTCTTAACATACAAATGAGGGAGCTGGGTTAAATATAGCAGATAATCTTAATGCAGTGAACATGCTGAGGACCCGTAAGTATGGCTATTTTCCAATTTGAGTTCCCTAAATGAGGGCAGTAGGCATAGGAACCCGTGGTCAGCTGGGATGAATGAGCAGAAACAGTGGTGACCTTTGCATCAGGGGAAACACATCCTTCTGCTTCTGGCTTTTCACAGCTTATGTGTTTGTGTTTTTAGTGTATGACTGAGCCTGAAAGTTCATCTCTAATCTTGATCCACAGGGAAATGGCAGGAATCCTAACCAGCCAAATGATACAAATTTAAATTTCCTGTGGAGGAAAGGTCAGTAATGCTCTGCTCGCCGGGATGGTCTCAGCGCAGCAAGCCATCCTTCTGATTAAAATTCCCATTGAGAGCTAGTGGTATGTCTGATTGAAAAACTAAACAAGTCCTTAATCACCTAGATAAGATGACGTCATTGGGACATCATAAACGGCCCAGCAGATGAGAAACCCCTCTCAAATACCAACTTCATTTCAAAACCGAGAAACAAAAACATAGGGCCGCGTTCCACAGCGACTATTTATAGTTCTGTGATGTAAGACCTCCAGCTTCCTATAATTCCCATTGTTCTCTAAAAATAAAGACCCATTTAACTGAGGAGGACTGGCAAGAGATCTTGTGATGGATTTCAGTTATTGTTCAATGTGCAAGACGAGGCCGAGGGTCACTCCGGCGTGTCAGCGCTGCTGGGAGCCTCCGGCTTGGTGTGGCACCCGTGGCCTTTGCCCACTGCACACACTTGTTTGCACGCTGGTACCATGCAGGAAAGAACACTCTGGTGGTTGGCTTCTGCTTCCCTAGGGGAGAGCCTCGCCCTCTAACAAGATGAGCACACAGCTGGCCTGTGTAGTTGGTGCTAAGCTAAACAAGATTTAGTTCCCTTGCCCCATCCTTAAAATTCTTAGTTTTTTTCTTTCTTTTTTTTTTTTAACCGTGGGAGCTTTGTATCTGTATCACCTACATCTAACCAGGACCCTCCTACGAAGTCTAAGATAGCCCTTATCCTGAATTTAAAATAATCTCAGAGGGGGGATCCCTGAGTGGCTCAGCTGTTTAGCAGCTGCTTTTGGCCCAGGGCGTGATCCTGGGGTCCCGGGATCGAGTCTCGCATTGGGCTTCCTGCGTGGGGCCTGCTTCTCCCTCTGCCTGTGTCTCTGCCTCTCTCTGTCTCTCATGAATAAATAAATAAAATCTTAAAAATAAAATAAAAATAAAATAAAAAAACCTCATATGCACCGTTTTAACTAGAGGCCAACAAAATGATGTTTTACACCCTCGTTCATGTTCCTAATATTAGCTTTTCCTGTCAAGGAAAAGTCCCTTCTTACAGTTTACTTCTTTTCTTTCGCAGTTTCTTATGGGCACTACGGTGGTGCCTGCTGTTTCCCTTTCTTGCCAGCCAGAAGAAAGTAATACAAAATAAAAGTTAAGAAAAGACACACATGCAGACGAAGTGCCCTTCCAATCTTGTTTTGGAATCCCATAAAGCCGTGGTATCCTTCCCACATCTGTGGGGTAAGCAGAGCTGCCAAGGGGAGCCAGGGGCAGGGCCTGCTTCCACAGAGGCCCTGGGAGTGAGTCCTGGCCTGGGCCTTCTCACCTTGTCAGGGCCGAGGGGCTGAAGGAGAATGTGGGGATTTCTCACGATCCGTAAACCCTGACATTTCGTCTTTAATCTCCTTTTCAGCGTGCACTGTGTCAGACGATCTGAGGAGGCACCCAATTACAGTCAGAGTTGCATCGAAAACGGCTCAGGAAAAGGGCTTTCTTTTCGGGAATGTGATAGCATATGTGTTTTCTGAGCTTTTCGCTTTTCATGTGAAATTATAATAAATTGTGCATGAAGGTGAAACACTGAGGGTGATGCAGCCCTTATTAAATTGAATTTAGTGGATGGTTAATTCTGATGATGCTGAAGTATTGCTCACTCTGAAGTAGCGACATCGGTGCCAGGAAAGTCCTTGATGCGTTTGGCATGGAGCTGTGACATTTAAGCTATTAGGCTGGAGGGAAACGTGAACAGAGCTGATGGGGCGACGGCTGGTCTCACTTCTAGTGCATCTGGGGAGCTCTCTGCGTGCCTGATTATAATGAAGAACTTTACAGTTTTTCTATTTAGTAAATATATACCATTTATATAATATATAGAGAGATTATGGTGTATGTATATATAGTACAGTGTATATATAGATTATATATGTAGTATGGTATATATCTAGATTATTATATATATAGTATATACAGACTATAGTGTGTATATATAGTATCATGTATCTACATAGATTTAGAAGACTAAATAAGTTTGGGATAAGTGAGTTTGGGATAAGTAAGTTTGGGATATATATTTAAACATCGAAGTCACCCATTTTCTCTTACCAGGACCAACGAAGCTGAAATATTTGACCAATGCTTAGTAGATTTTCAGAAGCAAAATGCTTTCAAATGTTGAAATGCTTTAAAATGGACACCTGGGGGATCCTTGGGTGGCTCAGCAGTTTGGCACCTGCCTTTGGCCCGGGGCGTGATGGAGTCCCGGAATCGAGTCCCACATCAGGCCCCCTGCATGGAGCCTGCTTCTCCCTCTGCCTGGGTCTCTGCCTCTCTCTCTCTCTCTCTGATATACATAAATAAAATCTTTAAAAAAAATTAAAAAAATACAATGGACACCTATTGTAGGAAACAGTGGACACGTGGAGACAAGTTCACAGACTGAAAACTTGGTAGTTTCTTCGAGGACAGACAACTCAATAATTAAAATGGAAAAAGAATAAATAAAGTCCTTTAAACTCTTCTGCGGAGCCCGATGCCTAAGCTCACAGCGCGAAGTGAGGCTAGTGAACCGCAAGGAGGTGAGCAGGGCTTTTCCTTATTATTTCTGCAGAATTAGCTACAGACGGTTGTGTCTTAAGGGACCCTTTTGAATTTTAACCCCAATTCCACAGGCCCACTTTTAAGGCCTTGATCTTGTGAAATTACTTTGTTTTAGTACCGAGTGGGTTTTCATTAGTGAGTCTTCATGTTTCGGAGAGAGCAGGGAAGTCAAAACTGCCTTATCTGCTTGGTGGCCCTAAGTGCTTCGCTGACACCGGGGAGGTTTGTGTGTGGGTTGTGTGTGGGTGACCGACCGTGGCATCCAGTCTCCGCCTCAAATGCTGCTCAGGCAGCATCAGGTCACACAAGGATGTCGGGAATCTGCAAGGGTGGATTATTTTCAAGAAGGTTCCAGATGGGATTTACTTACTTAGTTTTCATTTGCAAATACATCCAGTTTCCAAGGATCAGATATCACTATAAATAAGCAAAATAACAATAATCTAGACCTGTCTTTAGTGATTTGTAAGATAGACTCTTTTTTTTTTAAGATTTTATTTATTGATGAGAGACACAGAGACTGAGAGAGAGGCAGAGCCACAGGCAGAGGGAGAAGCAGGCTCCATGCAGGGAGCCCGACGTGGGACTCGATCACCCGACTCCAGGATCAGGCCCTGGGCTGAAGGCAGGGGCTAAACCGCTGAGCCACCCAGGGATCCCCTACACCCTCTCTTTCTATCTGGCTTTTTGACTTGTTCCTACAATTTCTTTGGAGTCTAGAAAATCACATCTCTCATACTCAATAATATCCCTTGAATATATTTGACCAAATTTACTATATATATAGTAAATCATATATATGTGATACTAAAATTTCAAATGTTTAAAAGCAAGTTTAAAAATCTCTACCAAAAAAATAAAAATAAAATAAAAAAATAAAAAAATAAAAATCTCTACCAGGGCATTATTTTAAAAGCTTTGACGCCTTTTCCTGCCACCTTATCTAAAGTTGCAAAACTATTTCTGTCTTAATATACTTTTTTTTTTTTTGCTTTATTTTTCCTCTTAGCTTTTATGGTTATCTGACATAGTAAATATCTTATCCTGTTTATTTTCAGTTTCTTTCCATCAGAATGTAAACTCCATGAAGGCAGAGATTTCGTCTGGCTTGTTCACTGTTATCTGTCTGTTGCCTAGAATGGTGCCTGACACAGAGTTGGCACCAAATGAAGATTTGTCAAATGAATAAATACATTTTAAGAGCCACAGCATCGTTCATTCGTCAGACATTTATTTGGCGGACACGGAGTGCCCTATGGCTCGTGTAAGGACCTATCTTGGTTTGCGAGTATATTTACTTATTTGTTTTGGTTTGTGAGATTTTTCATTTAGTTAACACTTTATTACATGTGCGATTTCAAGCACCCTAGTGTCTAAGGAGTCTGCAATTCTCAGTATTTGTGTTCAACAGAGCCCTACCGACCTGTAGGAATTACCACGTGCATTAAAAAGATTTCTACGGTGTAGGTTAAATACTGAAGGTATCCGCGTGAATCACTCTAAGTGAATCATGTACTTTTAGAGAATGGAAGGAACCAAAGGAAAGAGAAATCTTCAAATCCTACAATCATGCCTGCCCAAGTTAGACCACACTTTCATCACTTGACAATTTTGAGAGGACGTCAGAGCCCCGGGAGCAGGTGCCGAGGTCTGAAAGCTGGGCTCCAGCAGCTGTGTTACCTTGGGGGGCCTGTCCCTTAGCCTTTTTGTATGTCAGTGATCGAGTCTGAAAAGTTGAGTCGGGTGAGGATGAAAGGAGGTCATCCGTGTACAGTGCCTAGGACTGTGCGCGCTGGTGTCAGCGTTGGTGTGGCTCAAGTTCAAGACCATGTCTCTGCTTAGCCTGTTTTTGCATTTCTTTTTGTTTTTTGCTTTTTTTTTTTTTTGCATTTCTTTTTGTATCTGAAACAGTGTCTAGAGTATTTTTCTCATGTAGTAAGTGAGTGACTAACTGAATAGAAATATATTCAATGCATTAGCATTCTTTTTCAGAAGCTCTGTTTTCTTTGTGTGTGTGTGTGTTTGTTTAAATCAAGTACCGTGTCATTCACGCTCTAATATTTTTGCTTTATTGGCAAAAGGAGAAACAATGATTATTAAATGCTGTCTAATTCTCTTAGCCCAGAGTTGCTCTCCCTCTCTAGGGGAGCAGGGATTTATTTTTTAATAATAAATTTATTTTTTATTGGTGTTCAATTTGCCAACATTTAGAATAACACCCAGTGCTCATCCCGTCAAGGGGGAACAGGGATTATGTACCTTGTGAACCCTGTGTCCCAGGAATGAAAACCAAAGGATGGTAGTTTGTAAATTCAAGAAGAGTTTAGGGGGACAGTTTTATATATTTTTAAAATATTTTATTTATTTATTCATGACAGAGAGAGAGAGAGAGAGAGAGTCAGAGACACAGGCAGAGGGAGAAGCAGGCCCCATGCAGGGAACCCGATGTGGGACTCGATCCAGGGTCTCCAGGGTCACACCCCAGGCTGAAGGTGGAGCTAAACCGCTAGGCCATAGGGCTGCCCTAAGGGGATAGTTTTTAAGTGCACTGTACCCTTATCACCAGACTTGTATCTGGCTGGTGCTTCTGGAAGATGAACGGATGGTGCAACAAGCAGCTGGGTCCTGAGTGCTCCAAGTTGCAACAGGATCTCCATCCGACTACTTCTTGGCGATGGGATTTTTAATAAGTCCCCTGAGTTTTTAGAGAAGCAGAAAAGAGTGAAGAGCAAGTGCAATGTAGCTAGGGGCCTTGATGTGAATCACGCTGCCAATTAAGTAGCTACAGATTTTGGGCCAAATGGCCCAATCCGTCTTAAAGTCTTGTTTTTTTTATCTATATATTGGCTGTATATGGTTCTCTCATGCTTCTGGTGACCTAAGATGTAAATTGAATCCCTTCACACTGGTTCATGAAAAATGCCCAGTACGTTGCTGTTGCTATTGTGATGGGTAACATCAGCATCTACCATAAGATTTAGGTTTAAATGTTTTAAAAATGTTCTTACCTACTTCGTCTGTGGCGTTTCATGCAACACTCATGCCTCCCTGGAGGGCAATCTGTACCTTCTGCTCCTCCTTCTCCTCTCCAGCACCACCTCCCCACTCAGACTCTGCGAGTGATGCTCACACAGCGCACCTGCCCACATCTCTTACTTTGTACTCATGAAATGCAAGAGTCAGAGGAGGATGGCAAAACGGGCCACTTAGCGAATGCCACACATTTCATCTTTCAGAGCTCCTCCACTGAAAACATACCCACCTACACCCCTCTCTTCTCAACGATGATTATATCTACTCAGTGCTTATCATCACAGAATTCTAATGCTAACTGGTGTTTAGTCCAGGGACAGAAAACCGAGAGCCTGGGGGCCAGTGCAGCCCAGAGACATTTTCTTTCACTGCCCACGGTTGGCTTAGGTGGTGTTTTAAAAAGTTGGAATTCAAAAAAAAAAAAAAAGAATTAAAAAAAATTTTTTTAAAAGTTGGAATTGGTAATTTTTTTTTAAAGTCAGACATTTCAAAGTCAGACTCACGAATGCTGCTGGCTATTCTGGTCAAGGGGGTCCTCGACCAGATAACCCTCAAGCCCAGAACCCCGGAGGCAACACTGGTCTGGACAGTAGTCTTCCTTTATCTACACCTGCATGGCTGCTGTCCATGCAAAAATCCAGTTACGGATCACAAAGTGAGTTAGTAAAATGGGTGACAGTGCAAGTTCTAGTTTCCAGATTCTTTGACTCCTGTTCTTTTCATCTTCTTTAGCTAAAATTCATGGAAGATCATTATTCGGCTGAGGACAGGTCTTTAATTTTTTTTTTTTTTTTATGACTAATCTTCAAACGTCTTGGCTCATTATCTCTCCTGGTTAGAGCATTAGCAAGTCTCAATGAAATCACAGGTTCCATCTTTCTCTTCAGTCTTCTTTCTTTCCTTCATTATGTTTTGTGGCTTCTAGTTGGTCCCTGGACACCCCCTCCCCCAACCCCCTCCACCACCACCACGACCACTGTACCCATTCCCAAGATGTAAGGCACTGGCGCTGCTTGCAGACAATATTCAGAATATAAGGTGACTTCTTTTGATACCATTCATCCAGAAATGGCAAATTTAGATGTCGGCCCTTCAGAGCCTGGAGGTTAACTTGTGTCTGTGATGGGCTGGGGACACGTGAGGAAGGAGCACAGCCATCCCCCAGGTGTCAGTTGCAATGAGGGAATCCTGGTGCTGTTGCCGCCTTTTATGCTTTTGTTTTTGAGGAGAGGCCCCAAATCAAAATCTTTTTTTTTTTAAGATCTTTTTTTTTTAACTTTATTTATTTATTTATTTATTTATTTTTATTTTTTATTTTTTATTTTTCCAAATCAAGATCTTATATGAAAGCTCTGACTTTAAATTTGGCTCTTAATTCCCATTTTTAAATGAAACTCTTCTGTCTAAAAAGAACAAAGGATCAAGTATGTGAGTCCTGCCAAGAAGTGTGAGTTAAAAAGAAAAAGGTGGTGGTGGGGGGTGGGGGGCGGGGGACAAAAATAATCCCTGCTACCAGAGGGGCAAAGGGAGATAGACACAAACAGCATAAACTATGGACTCGGGTTTGAATCTCAGCTCTACTGCTACTCCTCTGTGACTCTGGTCAAATTACTGACCTCTGACCTTCAAAACTGTCATCTGAAAAATGTGAGGACCAAAGGAAGAATGTAGGTAGGATGCACAGCACAGAACAGGTACTGAGTTGATCTCAGCTCCTTTCTTCTTTGTTGGTATCATCTTGGTTTTGGCAGGACAGTGTGTTTGAATTTAGAGCCATATACTTGCTGCTTTGTTATTTTTCCCCCATCCCAGAGGCCCAGGAGAGTGGTGGGTTGAAGACTGCTCCTGCTATCTTGGCTCTCTTTGTCAGATGCTCACTTTGCTCACTTTGTCAGATGCAGGACCAAAAGTCATCCTCTACGAGGAGATGGGCTCTGTTAAATGTTACCTGGTACAATTAGAAGACATTGCACACGAGTTCTTATTTATGGTATTAAAACTGCAATCAGCAATTAAAATACATTTCAAATATGATATTATAAGATAACAATTCACTGAGAGAAAACTATGCTATATTCCCAAGCAGCATTTCAGTTAAAACAACACATACATATCAGAACAATCCAGAAATGCTGGAAAATTCAGATGTTCCGCTTTATTTTTAGACATTATTTCAGTTCTCATTGCAAAAAGACATATTTTATAGTTGGTTGGTTTTTTTCTGGAAAAATCAAGATAATCCCTACTGGATTTGGATGAACTTTGAGAGACTCCTAAGTACCTTTTTAAATAATGAAAGCTTTTAGGCAGAAGGGTGAGAGGAGAAGTGCCTACCTCCGCCCTTACCGTTACCATTGGCTGCTGGGGGTGGCGAGGGAGGTTAAGTAACTAAGGACAGAATTATGAGATTTAGAGCCTCTGTCTATTGATTCTGTTATCATCCAGTTAGAAATTAATTCTTTGATTGGTAACAATTATTTAGCTAAGGTTGGAAACAAGAAAAGCCACAAGGAGAAGAATGGAGCCAGGGGTCACCAAACCAACCATACCCCCTACTGTGATGATGCCAGAGGCGGGGAATCCCCTCTCCATCCACTTCCCTGTTTTACACATGCTTCTCCCCCTCTCTCTTTCTCTCTCTCTTTCTCTCTCTCCCTCCCTGTCATCTGATGCTATAGAATGGCTTTCCATCTTTTTGCCCTTAGCAAAGGATGAGTAATTATAGATACATCCTTAAAATTTTTTTTCTTTTTCTTTTTCTTTTTTCTTTCTTTCTTTCTTTTTTTTTTTTGCCTAGTGTATGGCAAGTCTTATTTTCCCTAGGCATATCTTAGTTCAGGGGAAATGTTCCCATGGCAAAGAAAAATATTCGATAAAAATCTTTTTATATATTTTCCTATAATTTCTCTTGTAGCTTAGAGTGGTCTGGGTTGTGTGATGTAGCCGTTGCTAGGGAAACTTGCTTTTTAGTGAGCAGCAATTTTCCAAAGCAGATGCATTTCCTCTCTTACTAATGAGTGTGTAAATGGTACCTCTATTGCTTTTTGCCTCCATATTTTGGAAACAACTTGAACTATTTGCTTAGGACAGCAGACATCTGCTTTATAAAATTGAAGCAGATAGGCTCCTCGAATGTCTTATTTATATGCAACTTGTGCTGCATATTTCAAAAGCACATTTGCTGTTTTGCACTTTCTTGTTAGAAGACATTTTACACCTGTTAATGGCAGAAATAATTGCTCAGATTAAAAAAGAAAAATAGTCCTCTCTAAAAGGTTTCACTAGGTTTGGTTGCCTTGTGCATCTCATTCGCACCAAGCCAGTGGCAGAGAGGGGAGCTTTCCTGATTTGGGCTGGGCAGCAGGCTGGAAGTCGTGCCACATAATAGCAAACTGAATATTGTTACGCAAAGTTGAGTGGGAGCAAGGCTATTTCAGAGGCAATAACGTTTCCTTCCAGTTCACTGATCCACTAATTTCTATTCACTTTAAACTGCTCTTGTATTTTTCAGAGAAAAAAAAAAGCTATTTTCTACCATTTGCACTGTTCTAATCTTTGGCTTTGAACAGAATCCGTGTGGATAATAAGAGGAATGGTCACCCTCCTGCTTTTACAGGCAGCTGGTAATGGGTCCAAACACATGCAAATAAGGAGTGGGGCTATTTCCATAAAAGGTGGAGCCACATGCCCTCTAATTATGCTCTCAGATTTTAGACAGAGGAGAAAGATGGATTTAAGGAATTAGGAAAGGGAAAAGGCCAGAAGAGGAGGGCAACAGCTTGGGTAACATAAAAGATTATCTGAGCAAAAGACTATGTACTCACATTTTTTTTTTCCTAAGCATCTCCCTCCCTGAAAGAGTCCTCAGAAAGTTTCTAAATTTGGTGGCTTTTTTTAAATAGTACCACTGAAATAAAAAAAACTATTATTCTGCTTCTTAGTTTAAATGTATAAGAATGGCCCTCTGATATGAGTATACAAGATTATATATATTTTTTTCTTTCTGTTAAATCATTTATTCATTTTTTTTTTCTTGGAAGTTTTGTACCTCTTCACAATCTTCCTTAAAGGGATTAGAGCTGCATTAGCATTGGTATATTATGTGAATGGTTGTATGGTTTGAGATCTCAGTTTATTAAACTTGAAGCTTTTTTTTTTTTAAATCAATAGTGTACTTTCTTAAAATAATATAGTTTCAAGCTGACTTGGCCTTCTGGCTGTGGCACGTGTAAGGGAGGATAGAAAGGAATCAGTAGTTTTCTCATGTATCTCATACAAGATTATCGAGAGGATTCTAATGTACACAGAATGAGAGCCAAATTTCCCAACAAGTTAGGAACTTTCTCCGTGGGTTTGATGAGGTTGCTGCCTCTTTCCCATTCCTGTATTGAGAATGTAAATTACTTGCTTCTAGGAAATTATGAGAATTATTTTTTCTGAGTTAGATATCAGAATAAAGTTTCTATTCTTGACAAGCTTTTTTTTTTTAACTAAATTCTAGACTTCATTTGGATTTCACCAGTTTTTCTGTTAATGTTTCTGCTGGTCTTTGACAGTTCCTCAATCTTTTCTTTCTTTCTTTCTTTCTTTCTTTCTTTCTTTCTTTCTTTCTTTCTTTCTTTCTTTCTTTCTTTCTTCCTTTCACCGCCTCCCCATAAGACTTTGATGATCTTGAGGAGTACTGGATACATATCCTGTAGAATGTGTCAAATCTGGATTTGTCTGATTTTCTTTTTTTTTTTTTTTTCAAGGTTAGGCTAGGGTGATAGGTTTGGGGAAGAATATCACAGAGATGAATTGCCCTTCTTGTCACATAGTGTCAAGAGAACATATCCACATTAGGATGGTCCCAATACAACGATTGGGTTGTTTAAACAGGAGACATTTATTTCTCACAGTTCCAGAGGCCAAGTCTCAGATCAAGGTGCTAACAGATTTGGTTACTGATGAGAGCTCTCTTCCTGGCTTGTAGCCAGCCATACCACTATATCCCCACATGGCCATGAGAAAGGGAGGGGGTGTTTAAGGAAGTGGGGGAGAGAGAGAGAGAGGGAGAGAGAGCGAGCACGCCTTAGTGAGAGAGTAAGTTCTGGCCTCTTCTTCAAGGACATGAAGATCATGAAGATCTAAAGCTAATTCACTTCCAAAAACCCCACCCCCAAATACCATCTCATTGGGGTTTAGGGCTTTAACATATGAATTTGCGGGAGACACATGCAACCCATAATAGCCCTCATCCAGTGTGACTGGTGTCCTCATAAGAAGAGGAGATTGGGACATAGGGACACATAGACCAGACACAACCATGCAAGGATACAATGAGAAATTGTCCACCTGCAAGCCAGGGAGATTGATCTCAGAAAAAACCCAACCTTGCCAACACCTTAGTCTTAGACTTCCAGCCTCAGAATCTGATCCAACCTGGGCTAGTATGGGGAGAAAGGAAGAAATGGACATGGAGGTTTTTGCTGAGGAAGTCACATTTAAGCTGAGAGCTGAGAAAGCCAAAAGGCCAATGCGCTGATGGCAAGGGCAGAGCATCTAAGGTGAGGCTGGCGAGGGGGTTGGGCACGTGAGAAAAAACAGGGATCTTGCCTCTTTCAGTTGACATACTGGTTAATGTGACATTAAAGATCTTCTGAGAACAGTGACTTTCAAACCGCTCCCAGAATCCTAGGTGTCCTTGGGGTGCACCACTGCCAGGACCTCATTCTAGGAACCTCAACCTACCTCAATGGGAAAGATTTGCTTTTATCATGCAAGCTTCTCTTAGCATTTTTGCTTATAGGACAGGTTCTACCCAGACAAGGTTTGAGATCTTCTTTTCTACAACGTGACTTTTATGTTCTGCGACGTGATACTTGCTCATCCATCACGTGGGCATGTTTTACTTTATTTAACCAATTCCCCATAGCTGCATATTAAGGTTGTTTTTAAAGTTTCATTAATAAAAACCCCAATGAGCTTCTCTATTCAGAGTTTTGTATACATGTAATGACTCTGTGCAATATTCTTTGCTCCGAATTCTCTCCACATACACATGATTCCATTTTTAGGAGTGGAATTAGTGGGCCAGAGACTATGTCAGTCATAATGCTGCATAATAAGTTGCCCTCAAAATTTAGAAGTGTAAAACAAAAATAATGTCTTATTGTTGGGTCAGGGATTCAGGAATAGCTTGATAGGGTCTTTCCTGAGGTTGCAGTCAGATGTTGGCAGGGCTGTAGTCATTTGAAGGCTTGACCAAAGATGGAGGATCCACTCCACGTGGCTCTACATGTGGCTGGCAAGTTGGTGCGGTTGTGGGTGGGAAAACATCGTTCTTCTCCACATGGGCCTCCCCACAGGGCTGCTTGAGTGTCCTCACACATGATGGCTGATTTCCCTAAACAAAACGTTCCAGAAAGCAAGACCGAAGCTGCATTGCCTTTCATGACCTAACAAAGTAAATCACAGCTCTTACGTCTGCCATTTTCTATTGGTCACTGTGGTAAGCAGAATAATGATCTCTCAAAGACGTCCTAAAACAGTGGAGCTTGTGACTATGTTTTTGTTTTTTTGTTTTGTTTTTTTTTTAATGGCAAAGGGGAATTTACAGGTGTTGTTAAGGTAGGATTTTGAGATGGGCAGGTTAGCCTGGATTATCCAGGTGGATCCCGTATCATCATCACAAGGGTTGTTTTAGGTAAAATAGGGAGGAAGGAGAGTTAGAGAAGGAAACACAACAGACAGGTGTGTCAGAGTGGTGCGATGGCTGGCTGGAAGGAGCCCACGAGCCAAGGAACCTGGAAAAAGGCAAGGAAACAGATTCTCCCTCAGCGACTCTGGAGAAAACATACGCCATCGACCCCTCCATAATGAGTCCACTGTGACCCATTTTGAACTTCTGTCCTCCAGAACCTGAAGACACTAAATCTATGTTGGTTTAAGTAGCTACGTTGGTTGCAATCGGTTACAGCAGCAACAGGAAGCTGCTGCAGTCACGAGGCTGTGATTCACTGGGTGGGGGAACCTACAGGAAGGAGCGAAGTCCCGGAGCCATCTTGGATGCCACAGAGGATGTGTCTGCTTTTAAGGTATTGATCTCTCTATTGTCACACTGCTCCCTAGAAAGATCTCACGAATCTCGACAACCAGAAATTTGGATAAATAGAGATTTCAGCAGGATCAGAGGAGGTGTCTTTCGAAGAACAATCTTCCCAGCTGCTGCATTCTCTGGTGGAGGAGAATACCAAGGGGCAGTAGGTTCTTTAACTGCCCAAGTTTCTTTCCTTCTGACCACATGGGAGGGTAGGTAGCAAAGGGGAGGGCGACAGCCAGAGGCCCTATCCCTATCTTGGTGTTTCCTGAGCCCCTTTTCTTTTCCCGCCACAGTTTATTCTGACCTCCTTCAATAAAAGTGGGTTCCTAGTCGCAGGACCATAAATGTCTTTTCTCCTAACAGAATTTAAGAACTCCGAGGCTTTAAAGCCAAAAAATTCCTAATTATTAGACGAGTTTTCTTTGTTCCCCTTAAGCATTATTCAGAGATTTGTCTCTCACCCAGGTGAACATTTTCATACTGTTCCAAAAAGAGGAACTTGAAATACAGACACGTGTGTTTAAGAGAAAACAAGTGATCTTCATAGCAGCTGAGGTGAGCATATTCTTTGCAGAAGGCAACGTCTCTGCTGGGGAAAATTTTTTAAAAGCTTATCTCTGGCTCCCTGTTGATCCTGCCTAATATCTGAATGTGCTTTCATAATGTCGATATTATATTATAGTCTTGGGCCGCAGTGAGTGAGGAAAGACTTATTTTTTTCCTACAGAGTATCTGCTGCCCAACAGAGAAATGCCGAGCAGGGGTCTTCCTCATTTTAGAAGTTATTTTTTTATTTTCCTAGGAGATAGGAAATGCTTTAAAATGAACTAAACCAAGAAAGGAGGTATGCTAGTAAGCTGATGCTATTTCCAGCAAGGAAGTCTAGATCCCTCCGAATGCTCTCTCAAGTTTTCCCCCACAAAACTCACACCGTTTCTCAAAGGGGATTTAGAGGCCACTTCGTTCCTTTCCTCACATGAAGGAAAAATCTGAAGGCTAGAGGCTTGATGAGCTGTAAAAACTCAGCATATTCGATTACTAGGCCGAGGACTCGACTGAGGAGAATGTATTTTATTTATTATGCAAGTGGTTTTCCCTTTACTCTCTCTCTTCTCCCTCTTCCCTTATAACCAGACAGGAACTTCCAGTTGAAAACTCTTGGAAACTATACCTCAAGCTTGTCTAAGCCAAAATGGTGTTCACTGAGTAACATAACTTTAAAGATCCCCAGGTTGGTTTGGTGCCCATGACATTTGACTCAAGTGCTTTCTCTAGGCCCTGACTTCTCTCTCTGTGCCTTGGTTCTGTACCCTCTGTGTCAGAGCCATTTTCCAATGCACTCGGTTCCTTACAGTGATATGAGCCTCTCATTCTCCAGGTTCATGTCCAGTAGGAGAAAGTGCTTGTCTCTCTCCCTGTTGCCAACCACGTTTCCCGGCATCCCATTGTCTTTGACTGGGTCCTGTGCTCATCACTAAACCAATACTGTTGGGCTGTGAGGTTACATTACTCTGCGTTGTCAGACCTTATCCATGTGCCATCACGCTAGAGCCATGGATGGGTAGAGCAACACTTCTTGAATCACAGGGAATGAGAGTTCAGGGAACTTCTGAGTATTGTTACCAAAAGAAGGGCAATGGATGCTGTCTGGTCCCCAAGTTGCAAATGGTTTTCTGTATTGACTTTTAAAATTTCTTCCTTATTGAGCACCTATAATATACTAGGAATGTAATAGGGGTAAAACAGTCAAACACATGGAGTTTGTAATCTGAGGGAAGGAGTACGAACAATCATTAAACTAAATAACCTCACAAACAGGTGAAGTGAAAAAAAACCCATCAAACATTAATGCTTAGTGTTTGTCCCTTAGAGATATATGCTGTAAACGTAGATATCATGCTGCGAGGTCTGGGATATTTTCTTCAGTTTACTGGGTGTGTGGAGGGGGTTGGGAGTATAGATGAAATAAAATGGGTTGGTTATTGATGAAGCTAGTTGGTGGGTGTGTGGGGATCCATATACTATTCTCTCTGCTTCTGTATGTGTTTGAAATGTTCTATAATAAGATGTTTAAGAAAGTGGTCCCGAGAAAAATATGCTATTGGATAAGTGGCACGAGGGGGGAAATATGTATGATAAAGTGATATTTATATATATAACATATATCATATATATGATGTACAGGGGGACCCAACCAAGTTTCAGTGGCCAGGAAAGGGTTTCCAAGGAAGTGATGTACTTGTTCTAATCTGGAATAGGACTAGTAATGAGACATAAGGAGGACTGTACATAACCCTCCTCTCCTGCTTGAGTCTGGAAACAATTGAGAGGAAGACAAAGACAGATGGAGATCAAAATATCAACTTTATTAAGGATACAATTTAGGATCAAGCTTACCTATATAGTCAGATAAGCTTGCTAATACTTCTCTGAATTGAATTTACGCTCTATGACTTCAGGCAAGATTGCAGACCAGAACACACCCTCATGGAAGCTGGAATCGGGAGTAAGATGAGAGCTGGGCTGGGTTTACTCAGGCCCTTCTTGCCAACATCTGCTCCTTATCCTAGAATGGAGTGAGTCAGAGTGGGAGGAAAAAGACCATAAATGTCACGATGGGAATTCGTCATGAATGGGCGCATGAGGAGTGAGAGGATAATGTTCCTGTCTTAACAAGTAGTAGTAAACCTGGTTAAGGTGGGGTGGGGTATGTAGAGAATAGAGAAGTGTTTCCTGGGTAAATAAAACAGTATGTGCAAAGGCCCTGTCGACAGCTTTGAACAAGGCCCTGTGCCCAGCGTTGGGGGATGGGGGTGGATATAGGGATCAACCAAAGTTTCATCTCCACCCTCAAGTTATCTGTGGATTTTATGGGAAACAAACCCATAAAGATTCAAACACAATAAACAGGATAAACTTAAATACTAATAATGGAGGAGTAAGTGCAATAAAGGTTAACATCATAGAGGAAGTGGAGATGAATTCTGGGCCTGTGCTAGTGGAGGAGAGGGAGAAGGAGGGGAAAACAGAGCGAAAGAGGAAGATTGGGAAAGCCTTCCTGGAGAAGCATTTATTTAAGTGGTCTTTAGGGGTGGGGGAAAATTCCCATAAGGGGAGGAGCAGAGAAGGACACTCCAGGCGGAGGGACCTGCATGGTGCCTCTTCTGGCCTATTTTTGCCCACTGTTCCCACCTGTATAATCGTCATCGTCTCCACAATGTTCCAGCTCCTGAGGGAGAGGAGGCTCCTCCCATCACCTCCCCTGGGTTCCAGGAAGCCTCAGAGCACACACCCCACATTCAGTGCCACTGGCCTCCTCCTGCCACTGTCCCCCACACGGTGATCCTACCCTCAGACTTCCTGATGCCGCTGCTTAGATGGCTTGTGTGTGGGGAGGAGGCTATCAGCAAGCCAGGATGCAAGTCCATAATTATGATGGTTTTATTAGTGGTTTGAGGTCCAGATTGCAGAGGTTCAGAATTTGTCTCAGCAGAAGGGAATATCCTTGGGTGAGTCGCAGAGGAGTGTTCATTGTATGCTTGGCTGTCACATGGAATGACACTGTCATCCTTTTCTGAGCCGCCTACTCTCTCAAGCTTTTAAAGAAACAAG